>NC_089787.1:36955623-36998123 GCF_040412425.1 Macrobrachium rosenbergii | reverse complement strand
GCGCCGAAGAAACTTAGGAGCAATTTTTACTTGTTTTTATCTTTTTGCCTCTTTTGTTAATTTTCCATCATCCTAATATTAATTTCTCTTTCACTAATGTCATTGAGTGATTTTTGTTCTTCTGAGATCCTATATCTTGACCATTTCATAACATAAGTGTTAATGCACTTACTTCCCAATTCTCAGCAAATATGTTCATGAAGAGAAACCCTCGATAGTTATTCACAGTAATCTGAATGTAAAATATATCTTAAATCTGAATGTAAAATATATCTTAAATAATTGTTTTTGATGAACGAGTTTTATAATTTGGCATAATTATATGATGCATTCAGTAGACTGCCGCTAATGTGAAAGGTCTGGTATAAAGAGACTGTTTGAACTTACAGTTGTATTTCGAATGCATGCGAGTGAAATTAACATATCAATCAATCTATTTTTACTAGTCTGCAGCATTAATGCAAATACATATCAGATCTTGCTAATGTACTGGTTCTATCGACCATTACTACTAATGGTGAGCGCGCAAATAAAAGGGTCTTCTTTTCCTCCCATTCTGAGGTGAGCAAGAAACTGATAGACTACAGCTGTAGTCACTGGGCTGAAGGAGACATTTGACTTTCTCTTCCTCTATTGATGAATATGATGTAATTCATTTCAACTGTGAGATTACATCCTAAAATGGTCAGTTTTATTACTGTTACTGCTCTGCCTATCGTTTGTAGTTTTATAATTATTTGTCCAACCTTTATCTTTCCTTCTTACCAATTCAGAGGAAGTGAGGAAAACGGAATCGGGAAGGTTGTAAAATAATTTTGGTTTCCTTACAGGGTTACCATTTATGGACAAAAAAAAAGAGGAAAAAATCGAGTTTTCTCTACACCGTATAATTAAGGCCACCGAAAAAAGATCTAGCTTTCGGTGATCTCGGCATAATGCTGCATGAGCTGCGGCCCATGAAACTTTAACCACGACCCGGTGGTGGCCTGGCCTATATCGTAGCCAGATGCACAATTATGGCTAACTTTAACCTTTAAAATAAAAACTACTGAGGCTAGAGGGCTGCTATTTGGTATATTTAATGATTGGAGGCTGGATGACCAACATACCAATTTGCAGCCCTCTAGCCGCAGTAGTTTTTAAGATCTGAGGGCGGACAGAAAAAGTGCGGACAGAAAAAAGTGCGGACGGACAAAGCCGGCACAATAGTTTTCTTTTCTGAAAATTAAAAACGGAATGTACTGCAAAAATACTTCAGTGGAAAAAACTACAAGGACTATCCAAGGTTTGTGAAAATTCAGGCTGTCGTCACATGATCTTCAATATCTCATTTACATCTTATGATCTATGAATTTGGAGTCTAATTTTCATAATGTACCATGAGAGACAGAAGATTCTTTTTTGTGATGGTTGAACTTTGGTATCACGTTCATCACCCTCTGCAAATGATTAGTGAATATTACAGGGATGTGTCATTTCCTTTTATATATGTATATTTACTTTGTAGTATGTGCATTGCTATTATGGTTGGAGATTTTGTAATTTTACAAGTGAAAGCAATGCGTGCTAAACACTTTTCTGTGAAATACAGAAGCAAAAAAGAAAATGTATTTGAAATTTCACACATACACACGCACACACAGACCGACAGACAGACAGACAGAGACAGACAGACACACACACACATATATATATACTGTATATATAATCAAAAGTCAAAAGTTTCATATATTCCAAGAATTAAGAAGATTATTGTAAAGAGGGGCGGAAAACTAGTCCCACTTGTGCCATGTGTATATGTTCATAGCCATACAAAATTTGAGAAAACAGGTTTGAATTATATTTAGGCACGAGCTTGATGGCGCGCGCTACGCTGCGCTGGAACCCAGCACTGCCCGGCATGTCTCCCCTACCTACCCTGGCCCCATCCGGGGCGGACAAACAGGTTTGCAGGAGGAGGGTGGATGTATCGTGTCTCCCCTACCTACCCCGCCCCACCTGGGTCGGACAAACAGGTTTGCAGGAAGAGGGTGGATGTATCGTGCCTCCCCTACCCTCCTGATCCCCTACCTACCCCAAGAAAGACCGACTCGGATTTTATTATTATAGATGATAGGCAAACCTGCGCCAAGGATTAACAGAGTGAGTTTCCAACAAAATTTGAAATCTCGACTTATCAAGCACAAAACCAACACAGACTTAACCAGGGCTAACCCAACGACTGCATAATACAGTCATAACATTTAGATAAGCCCCACTTCAATAACTTAAATGATTCAGGATATAACATGCATCCTCGCACTGGGAAACTGGCAAATTCTGATCTTTGCCTGGATGAACAGTTATTTACCTATCACTATCATGCACTTTGGATGAGATTTTCAAGATGAATAAACAAAAATGTAATTCTGCTAATCCCAATTTCTTTACTATGCGATGCTTCGAAGCCATTTTGACTGAAACGAACTCGGTCATGATAAGAACATTGGGAACAGTGTTTCCGAAGTGGCATGAGAACGATACTCTCCACCTATATCACATATACTTCGATGTGAGTAAACATGCCCATATAATCCCACGTTGGTTCTTTAATCCATGAGATAATTATGGTTAGTAGAAATACATTACTGAACGCGACCCAATAACGATAAGAACTAAATGGAAATATTAATGACTCAGAGACCACTTGCAGTTATCTCTTTGGCCGAGGGTCATTTTTAAAACTATAACTTCCATTACAGTGTTTTAATGGCCTTTAGCTTGGCTCCATTAATCAGCATGCAAAAAACCAGTCACGTGAGTAGCTTTTCTCAGATTTTTTTTTCTGGGGAGATGATGTCATTTGATTTTTTTTTTTTTGCACACGCCTGCCTGCATTTACAAACACTGTTCATCATCTTTCTGTTGAGAAAGAACGCTGTAAACATATGCTTTAAACAGAGGCTAAATTCAAGAATACTTTATTTACAAGGTTTATAATAATGAACGCCTTTTTCCCGCTATTGTGGACACAGAGCTTACAAATGCCCCTTCAATAAGTGCTTTGTTTTTGTGTTACTACTTTTGTATATAAATTTTTCATCTTCGAAGTTCGTCCTATGATTTTTATACCAACAAAGACAGTTAGTACATTATTTCTTTCTTGTTTCTTTCCTTCTCTTAAAGTGTTCCTTTTACGCAAACTCAGGTGTCTCCCAGTGGCACCCGCCCCCCGTGAGAAAGGTCGCACCCCTAAGTAACATTAACAACAAATTGATTCTAAAACAGTCAGTCTATTAGACCTGACCAAAAGATCAAACCACGTAGCTTAGCTTAAGGACCACAAGAGAAGGATTACATAAAGTCTCAGACAGAAAGAAGGCAAAGGATTAGTGGGGACCCCGCCGATGAATACAATGGACTGTGGATGACAAATCGTATCATAAGGGCGCTGAAGATGACAGCAGGGGGTCTCGCAAGCTAAGAGCAGTATTGTGTACAGTCTTATGTAAAATGCGTATCTAACAAGAACAAAACAAAAACACAGATTCCACTAAATGGGTCTTTTTCTCATAAAATAATAATAACGTTGATATTATGTCTTTTAATGGTTGTAAATCTTACTGGAAATTACTGCTACATCAGCAACCATGACTATCCTTTCAGATGGAACTGGTAGAGTAAAGCTCCAAAGGACACCAACAAAAGTTATTTCCATCGAGTACAGAATCCGAAAGTGCTTGGCTGAGACAACTTTGCATGTTCAATGAGAAAACTACAGGGACTGAAAATTACGAGATGTATGCATCATATACTACCAGTCATGTTTGAGGAGATTACTGTCTGGTCATATCCACGGCGTTGACTGGTCTACCCTGGATGGGGCTGGTCCCACCTGTTAATTTGCTGTTCAGGAGTCCTGTAAGTGGCAAGGGAAAGGCCCATGCTGGGAGTTTCTCTCGTGCTGCTTCATTGCAGAGCCTCCTCTGTAAAGTTGTGGGAAGGATAAAGTGTTCTCAAGTGCTGCCGAGGGAAGGGCGTTGCTACAGAATGAGCAGCACTTTAGTGAATCACTTTGGATATTGTTCAGGTGCCATTTGGATTATTTTCATAGCACCTATTAGCATCTGCCTTCCCAGGAGCTGCTGTGGGTTTGGCGGTAATATCCATGAATGGTTTCTTCCTGTGGGTAGCACAAGGGACATCTGCAAAGATAAGAAGAGTAAGGGCATACCTCTTCAGGGCAATGAAACTTTTAACATTACTCGTCATTCCAACACCTACAGGGGGAACTGGGTTACAGAAGGAGGCTGGCAGCGCTCTCATTCCAGTAATATGTGATAAGACTTGCCCATCGGTGGGGTTAACAGAAGCGGCGTTCTCCTCGACGCAAACTCTTCGGGGGCCTCTTCTTGTGCTTAAATCCTTGCCAGAGGAGCTTGATGCTGTAATCACGATCAGGAGTTTGAAGGGTTGTCTCTCATACCACTTGCATTCAGGGACCTGACTGTCCTGTTCATGTCTTTATTATAGCATCTGTTGTTGACGAAAACTTTTGGTGTGAAAGGCTGACCAATTATTGCCACGGATAAGAAGAGTTGACAAGTCAGCTGCCTGACGCTAAACTCCCCAGACTGGGGACAACACTATATCGTGTGCCCATCTTGACCGTTTTAATCATTGTATTGTGTCCAACGAAGATACAAAGTATCTTTGAGAAAACTGGATTTTGTATTTAGTAGAATATATTCTAGTAGCTTTATTTTACTGCCTTCCTTAAGAAAAAAATGTATTATATGCTATATAGAAAACAGCCTACATAATATTAAAATGGTTGATGCAGTAGTAATATTCAATAAGACTTACAAGATGGTCTTCTTCCCATCAACCACCAACCACCAACAACAACAACAACAACAACAAATAATAATAATAATAAATAATAATAATAATAATAATAATAATAATAATAATAATAATAATAATAATAATAATAATAATAAAACATGAAGAGTATTAACCGAAGAAAAGCATTTCCTAGGAATATAGTAATAGGCTGCCTTTCTTTCGTTCTGGAAAATCCTACATACCCATTCCCAATATAAACTTTCATATGAAAAACATACTACTACCATACACACGTGTTATTTGATTTTAAGTATGTAATTAAGATTTCATCAGAGAATTGCTAAGGTCAAGATACATACATGCTCAGAGAACAAGGCTCAAAACAAAACATGCAATAAGTTTTTGTGTTACATGTGCACTGTTGCAAAAGTTGTCTAAATTAGCATTGCTAATTTCTCTTTAGCTTGGCTAAGCCTCCCACGCTAGATTTATTTTCTCGATACACGCAGCTGGGAATTCAGCTCATTCATTCATTTCCTCAATCTGCAAATGTTTTCATTCTGTCTTTTTTAACATGAAAAACATTTTGCCTGAAAAGAATATCACTGATATATTTTCAAAAATCGGATCAAAAATGAAAGAATAAGAGGAACTACTAAAGTCGTAGAACTATCAAAGAAGGCCCAGAAAAGAAGACTGCAGTGGTATGGCCATGTGGTGAGAAGGGATGAGACATATGCAGGGAGGAGAGTGATGCAGATGGAGGTGCCTGGTGGAAGAGAGAAAGAGAGGAAGACCAAAGAAGCGAAGGATGCAGTTAAAGAAGACCTAAGTGACAAACAGTTGTCAGAGGACGATGTGTTTGATCGAACCAGGTGGAGGAAAGTTGTCAGAAACATCGACTCTACATAGAAGTGGGAAAAGATGCAGAGAAGGGAGAAGGTTTTAAAAAATCGGTGATGTCTCTTATAGGTAGAAAAATGGATAAGTCAACATTCCCTTTTGACTAAATTTATTTCGGTTTCACCTTTTTCATGTATTAAACACAGTATGGCTTTGTGATCATTTATAACTGTGCCAGATTATTAATGGCTAGATAATGAAAATTGTCCGGACAAAACGTATCTAACTGGTTACGCAAAGCTTAATGACAAAAAGACATTTCATGCAGATACACTTATGTTGAAGTAAGCAAAATCCATGAAACCAATGTATGTATTTATGGCTAAATATCTCTTATGGGTAAAAAAAAAAGCACCCTACCAGTATTTTCAGTCAGCTATTGCCAAGGAAAAAGCTTTGGCCAAAGCATTTTCCTCAAATCATGACAAATTGAAATCCTGAAATATAAAGATAAAATAGAAAAATCAGGAAAATAAGGGATAAATGCGAGACGTCGTGTCCATTAAACGAATGCTTCTTGACTTGTCGTTTGACCAAAACTTCTCCCGCAGGATCAAGCACTCCCGGGAGTGATGCAGGAGGAGGAGTAGGAGGAGGAGGGGGAAGAAAAGGAGGAGAAGAAAGAAGAGGAGGAGGAGGAGGAGGAGAAGAAGAAGAAGAAGAAGAAGAAGAAGAAGAAGAAGAAGAAGAGGGGAGGAGGAGGAGGAGGAGGAGGATGAGGACGGGGAGGAGGAGGAGGAGGAGGAGGAGGAGGAGGAGGAGGAGGGTAAAGGAGGAAGGAAGGAAGGGTGGATGTCAGGCAACTGGGGGTACTCGGGGAAGGCAAAGAAGACGTATATATCTCGAAGTTATATTGCCCAAAAGGGGGATATCAACTTTGACTCAGGGCGCCGCTCTCTCTCTCTTTAGTGGTCCGTAATGGGAAATATGTATTTTAGCCCCCTTTTATGACTGGGAAGGATAAATGAATGACAGCAGGTTCAGGCCTGACGTGTCTCGTTTGGTGAAAGTTTCCAACTAAAATCTTTTGACTTAGTCTCAGAATAAAAGTATTATTATTGTTCTTATCTTTTATCATGTTATTACCATTATTGATGTTCTTGTGTATTAACAAATTTTATTGCACTGCTATTGTTAATTTATCATTTACTAGTATCTATTTTTTCGGTCGTTTCACAACTACCATCTATGTCATCACCAACTTTATATCACCTGTGTAAAAATAATAATAATAATAATAATAATAATAATAATAATAATAATAATAATAATAATAATAATAATAATAATAATAATTTGCTTTTTCTCTTCAATCTTCATGCTCAACTAATGGATCTCGTGGCCCAGGTGTTAAACACTGATGAAACGCTTTTTTTTTTTTTTTTTTGCGAGCAATCCTATCTAATGAAGCGACTACTCAATAACCGCTAAATGCTGCGCCCTGAATATGTGGCTTAAAAAGCGCTTAAAGCTGCGTGACTCACGTCTTCCCGTAGGGCTATTTCCTGCTGGCGTTCTTGTTTAGCTTTTATGGTAATGTTTAAAGAATTAAATTAAGGTGAATGGATGGATTGTCTATCTGCTCCGGTTACGTGTCGGTGACAAAGTCTGATAAACCTGGCATATAATTTTTGTCTTACCTTAGTTGATTTCAAATACGTCGCATGAATATATGAAAATTTATGTATTACAGAAATCTGTTTACCCATATATTCCCACACAATAGCATGCCGACTTGTAGATATACTGTATATATTAATCCACAAGTATAGTTTAATAACGAATTCATTGTACCTTGGGAGTAACTTACATACGAAGAGAACTGTAACTGATAAAGGCTTCTGTCCCAGGCAGGATTCAGATTTGGTCTTTAGTGTAGAAGCAACGATAAACAGTCGGCTTTGACTAAATGGCTACCTTGATATCCGTAGGACTTGGTGAATTCGATATTAAACGATATTTGTGGCTTAATTAAAAAAGCCACTTGTCTATAAGTGGCAAAAATTCATATTTATATATATATATATATATATATATATATATATATATATATATATAAATATATATATATATATATTATATATACATACACATACATATATACATACATAAATATATACATACATGCATGCATATTCATATATATTTCAATATATATGATATATATATTCATATATATATTTCAATATATTTATATATATATGCATAATATATATATATATATATACTGTATATATATATATATATATATATATATATATATATATATATATATATATATATATGTATATATGTGTGTAATATATATGTACATAAGACGATGGTTTTATCCTTTTCATTATGCAATATGAAATACAGCTAACTCCCAAGTTACTCAATGTGATTATTCGCTGTCTCGCCGTGAACAAAACGATTGAATTTAGCAATAGTTTATGGAATTTGTGACGAAGCAACTTCAGTATGAAATTATCAGTAATTCAAGCAATATTTATGAGATGTTGGGAGCAACACAATGAAGAAGAATTTATGAAATTCTGCAGCTTGATGTGGAAAATCTGAAACAGGACGAGTGATTGATAAAGCATGTTTTCCTAATTCAGGGACCTCGTACGCAGTCGCAGGTAAATGGGCTGGATTATTGTGAAAGCGAAGGTTTTGCTATTAGGCTATTTTTGACATCTAATCTTCATACAGTCACATTTGCTTTGCGTATTTGACAAATTGGTTTGCTTTCCGTTGCTTTGATTATCTTCAAAGAAGAAAATTGGGAGGAAGAGAAACTGAAAAGGAAAGGTTTCTATTTTAGAGAAGAAGAATTTGGAGAGAGAGAGAGAGAGAGAGAGAGAGAGAGAGAGAGAGAGAGAGAGAGAGAGAGAGAGAGAATATTTGATATACTTACAGTACAAGTCAGTGGCTACTAAACTTGCTTATATCTTGAACACAGGATGAAAATAATAATTAAATTCCCTTAGTATGTCTAAATACATAATACTCCTTAGTGTGTCTAAATATATAACACTCCTTAGTGCGTCTAAATATACTCCTTAGTGTGTCTAAATATATAATACTCCTTAGTGTGTCTAAATATATAGTACTCCTTAGTGCGTCTAGATATATAATACTCTTAATCAATCCTAACTGATCGTTGTCCCTGGCAATAAGAACATAACATTATAATGATACATTAGATTGAAAACTTACGCGTACCTTCACCATCTGATTGAACTTACTCAAACGTTGTCATCGAATTAATGAAAAGAGTCACATATTATATTCGCTCTGGAGTAAATTTTTAGCGAAGGGTTTTAGATGATCACTTCTGGCTTTGCCGTTCTGTAGCTGCACAGAGGTTGACACCTTCCTCTACATATTGTCTCTGTTGCTTTGAGTCTTTTTCGGTCCTGTCAATCTCTGTCCCTTTCCATCTAATATTAATCTATCCAGTTTTAGACAGTCCCCCGTTCCCTCCTCTCTCTCTCTCTCTCTCTCTCTCTCTCTCTCTCTCTCTCTCTTTACAGTATATATACACAAACACAGACACACACATATATATATATATATACATTATATAAATGTTTTTTCTCTCTCCAACTTGCAAGTTCTCTCTCTCTCTCTCTCTCTCTCTCTCTCTCTCTCTCTCTCAGTAGATATATTTATTTCTCTTTACAGTATATATACACAAACACAGACTCTCTCTCTCACACATATATAGATATATTTATTCCTCTCTCCAATATATCTCTATATCTCTATATATATCTCTCTATCTCTCTCTCTATAAATGTTTTCTCTCTCCAAGTAGATATATTTATTCCTCTCTCCTCTTCCAAGCTTTCTCTCTCTCTCTCTCTCTCTCTCTCTCTCTACTATGACAGGCTACGTCAGACACCGTAAATATTTTTGATTATCGAGGCATCTTTGTCTCGCAGCTGTCGTATTTCCAATACACAGTTCCCCTGATGTTATTCGTGTTTTTTAGAGGGCGAGGAGGGTCGGGGAGTTGGGGGGGGGGACCGGAGCCACTGTCAGATGCGTGGTGCGGTGTAGGCTCTTTGTGATACGTTAATACTTTCCTTTTCCTTTCGTTCTTCGCTTGACACATACGCAAAATAGTCTTCGCGTCTTTGGCTTCATAACGACTCATTCGTATGTTTAATGATTAAATACCCGTGAGAGGGAGAAAACTCATGCCAGGGCAAGATACAATAAAGGAGGAGAATTAGTGTAGGATTATACCTACCTGGTATATATATACAAATTATTTATATATATACATATATATATATATGTATATATATAATATATATATATATATATATATGACTTGTTGGGCGTTTGGGTAAAGGCGTCACTGTAGTCCTGAGTTCTTGTCTTTCGTTGGTTCGAGCCCACGGGACGACGAACCTATTATCAACTAAAAAATTCCCCTTCGGTAACATATATGAAAATATATTATTTCCGAGGTAAAGCAAATTGGATATTAAAGGACGTTTGTAGCTTAATGCTTATAATATATGCATATATATATATGTGTATATATATATATATATATATATATATATATATATATATATATATATATATATATATATATATATATATATATATATATATATATATATATATATATCATTTTAATTTTAAGCTTCTGTATCTGCCTTCTGATTAAACTCATCTATCGTAATTTCCTTTACAGACAAATTTTCACTAATTTCTCGTCAAACTAAACTTACGTCTAGCTTAGCTTTTACTCCAACCAAACAATGACCAGATATACCTCCAGCCACTGCTCTCAAAATTATACCCATCAAGTTGCTCTTCCAGTAATCTTTATTAACATATAACCTAGCAAGCTCTTTTAATTTACTATTTTTTTCTTTCACAGTTATGCTTATAAATTTTCTTTTCTGAAAACCACGAATTTCCCACAATATATCTCATTTTTCCCGATACATTTGTATTTTAGGAACTCCATATCAACCAACCTAGCACAACCACCCTTTGTTACTCTTCAAACCCAAGGAACAGATTCACTCTCACGGAAATATTCCCTTTCATTTTCATTCTATTCCCCTCTGGACCACATATGACACAGGGAAAAAGAGCAAATAGAGAATATATATATACATATATAATCTATTGCATTCATACTTACACATACACACACACATACATATACATATATATGTATGTATGTGTGTGCACACGTGTATACGTGTGTCTGTGTACGCCCGCGCAAACAAGTAAAACCGAACGAATGGCCTCGTTAGCGAGAAAGTGTGTTTTTGCGACGGCATCTCCCGCTCTTTCTTGTGTCATGGCCGGGCGATGTTTGTTCGTGAAATCACGCATCTTTCTCTCAATTTTCCATCGAAGTGGTTGCTTACAATTTTATAGACTATAAAGACTAAATTGAATGATGGAACTGCGTTCGGGAAAGGCCGCGGGCGCCGTCACACGACACTATCGTATTCTTTTATAAAAAAAAAAAAATAAACTACCTGAAAATACAGTGATTTCTTCTATCTTGTATGTATGTTTTTTGGTAGTCCGAAAACTGAGTAATGTGTTTGATTATTTTATGGTCAAGTTAAGTCTGTAAACTTATAATTTATTATAAAAAACTGTATAAGATTAGTGACACGTGTATTATACTCTGCTTTGATAAAGACCAGAGTAAAACGTTGGGACGTTGAGTTATTTAAAAGAAAAACGAAAAAACTTACGTTAATGAATATCTATTTACACAAAACTTACGTTAATGAATAATACTGTATACAAAATCTTATGTTAATGAATAAATTCTAAATAAAAAACTTACATTAATGAATAAATCTAAATAAAATACTTACGTTAATGAGTAAATCTATACTAAAATCTTTACGTTATTGAAAACATTTACACAAAAAACTTTCTTTAATGGACAAATCTATATAAAAATTTTACGCTAATAAAAAATTATATAAAAAAATCGCGTTAATAAACAAAACTAAACATCGCGTTAATAAATAAAAATAAACAAAACGTTAAGTTAATGAATAAATCTACACAAAAAATTACGTTAATGAATAAATTCTCACAAAAAAATTAAAGAAATAAACATATATTTATACAAACGCGTAAATAATGTTGGAGCGTGTATGTATGCTTTGATAAAAAAAAAAGAAAAAACTGAAAAATGTTGGCGCTTTTCTCTGCATCTTTAAACGAAAACGTAAGCGATTTTGATGCGTTTGTGCAGATACATTTTGTAACAGTTTTTTTAAACGTGTAAGCGTAAATAGAGACAATGGAAATACCTCCATGGGAAGCTGTGTATATTTACACATTATTTTTTTGCGTGTAGGTGTGTACACGTGTGTATCTTGGAAGGCATGTTTGCGTATGTGCGTCTATTTACATGTGTACACTAATGTCAACCTAACAGTAAAGGATTTAACAGAGAAAAGTATGTAATGACTGCTTCAGATAAGGATATGAGGCCAAACTCGTAGGTTATAAGCGCAATTTTAATACTAAAATATGTAGATGCTCCGTTACTCAGGACTAATGTGGTCTTAAAAATGTCTCTATTTTGCCAAAAAACTGACTATCTCTCTCTCTCTCTCTCTCTCTCTCTCTCTCTCTCTCTCTCTCTCTCTCTCTCTCAAACACCCTTTGAATGATGTTACTATCACACATTACGCTACAGCTGGTACGTATAATAAAAGCATTACTCAAATAATAATAATAATAATAATAATAATAATAAATAATAATAATAATAATAATAATAATAATAGAAAACGACATTAAGATTTCGACAAATACAATGGAAGAGGACGAAGTTGGGAGGGGGCCAGAGTTAGGGGTTTAGGGGTTGTGTGTTGGGGTGGGTGGGTGGGTGGGTGGGTAGGAGGACTCTGAGGCAGGGTACATCGGAGCCCTCGGGAACAGCGCAGCAATATTTGCAGCTGACATTTCCCGGTGCTTATATTTTGTCTGTGTAAATTCGACGAATTACTCTGCAGGAAATACATGATCGAAATCGTTCTCTGCGATATAGAGACCTTTGAAAGAAGAGGAGGAGGAAAAGAGCACAGAGGAGCGTAAAGAGGAGAGGGAATTGGAGGAATAATGGGAGAGAAAAAATGTTGTAAAATATAACGTGCTGTTGAATGAGATAATCCGTTTTCGAAATAGTTCTGTGAGATTTATAGATATGTAGAAGAGGTGGAGAAGAAATGGGTAAAAAATGGGAATAAAAAATAAATAAAAGGAGAAAGGAAAAAGAAATAAAACTAAGATAAAAAGATGTTAAATGAAGCAAGGCACATCAACCTGTAAAAGAAAATTGAAGAAGACGTTCAATTCACGAAGAGTGAAAACATACAGAAATTTCTCTTGGACATATAAATCTGCAAGAAAAGAGGAATACGACTTGACTATACGAGCTTTAAAAAAAAAAACCATGGTTACTGAGGTTTGAGCATATCAATCTCCGGAAAATAAGGCCACATTTTATGTGAAAGCTTTTGAAGTTGATCTTAATCCATGATCATAGGCGTATAAGAATTGTTTAGCATACCTTTTCTTTTGTTCGACATATTGCCCTCGAAATCTCCATCAACATCTATCCGTACTGCAGTTTTTTTTTTAAGTATCTAAACAAATGACCAAGACACAATTCAATTCGTGATATCCCCGCCCCTCCCCAACAAAAGTCGAAAAAGTTATAATAAAAAAACTTCTGAGAGAGAGAGAGAGAGAGAGAGAGAGAGAGAGAGAGAGAGAGAGAGAGAGAGAGAGAGAGAGAGAGAGAGAGTTTGTCTGATTTCCATCAAAACATCAAGTGCAGAACTTGCAAAGGCCTAATTTGGTAAACAATCTCCCAGAAAGAAGCCTTTTCGTGAGGCCTGGTGGAATAAGCAATAAAAGTTAGACGGAGATAAGCCTAACACTGGTTACTCGGTGTGAAATTAAATGATCTTCTTTGTTCTGCTGGAGATTAAACTACTATGTTACGTAAAGGGAAAGTTCGCCCCCTTTTCTTTTCAAAGTCAACAAGAAAACAGAAGGTAGATTCTTAGGGAGGTGGATAGGAGATGCTTTTTAGTTTTCTGAAAGGAGAACAGTCGTGACAGCTTTGTCTGTCCGTCCGCACTTTATTCTGTCCGCCCTCAGATCTTAGAAAGTACTAAGGCTAGAGGGCTGCAAATTAGTATGTTGATCATCCACCCTTCAATCATTAAACATAACAAATTGCAGTCCTCTAGCCTCAGTAGTTTTTATTTTATTTAAAGTTAAAGTTAGTCATAATCGTGCTTCTGGCAACGATATATGCCAGGACACCACCGGGCCATGGTTAAAGTTTCATGGGCCGCGGCTCATACAGCATTATACCGAGACCACAGAAAGATAGATCTATTTTCGGTGGCCTTGATTATACGCTGTACAGAAAACTCGATTGCGCTGAAGAAACTAAGGGGCATTTTTCACTTGTTATTGGTTGCACTGCAATGCTGCAAGGGTTCATACCGTTGAGAAAAATGCACTGCAAATGAATTCGAAGTAATTATATTATCCATAGCTTTACTCTTCTAAAAAATCTTGAAACTGAAATTACTAAAGATTGTATAAATGTGGGGATGCCTTAAATCGTAATCTTACGTTATTCTACGTCACAATTTCAATAGTTAACATTTATAGAATATTTTCTCGATTAAAAATTTAACATAAACAAGACTGCATTGGAATTACGTTCCTCAATCAGAATTATTTCTATGATGAAATTACAAATATATGCAGTTATAAATAATGCTGCATACCATGATAAAAAAATATCATGTAAGGTAGTATCCTCATTTCATAAAGATAAATATTTCTGATTTTTTGCTAATACAATTAGTCCGTTTAACCTGACCGTTCCTTAATGTCTGTGTCTCTTCGTAATTTTAAACAAAAGTACTATCTGGAATTCTGTTTCCAACTACGGGCCATTCACGAGCTTTTTGCTTATTCATGATCTTTTTTTCTCTGGTGGAATTCGCTGCTCAAAAATACGTCAGCACCGAAATCCCTTGGCAAATGTAAAGAGATGAATATGACTACTGCCTTTGGAATATAAAACAGAATTTTCGAAAACAGTGTATTCTGAGATCAGCCTTGGACTGTATTCTGTTTACATGGAAATAAAAATGACACAAATAAAATAACTGAAAGACCTAACAGTAATAGGGACGCAGAAATCAAAAGAATATAAAAAAAAAGCTTTACGAACGCAAAGAGACACAATTCCAAATATTCACAGAAAAAATAGCATGAATTATCTGTACGAATGTAATCGTTAAAATATGCCCAATAAAGAAGAGATACTGGGAAACCAAGACATCACGCATTATTTAATTATAAAATTACCGGACAAGATTTTTTAATATTTTATACTTTTATGACACTAACACTGACTACGCTCACGCCACTGAAACTAGTCCTTCACCACAGAGTACGTAATAACATACTATAATTTACGTTAAAATAGATATATGATTGCCGAGTAATCAAGGTTTTACACCGTTTTTATTTATGCACACACACATATGCACACATGCCTCACTCATAAAATTATGATTTCAATACGAACCACCATTAAGTTTTTTACTGATGTTTACTTCAGCTGCAGGTTACTGCTTATTTGCTACAGAGCTACTGACGGACAGACAGACAGACAGACAATGACCGATGCACAGTGACAGATAGACAAACGAAGGAAAACTATGTCAACAGGGAACTATTAAAAGAGAGACGCGAGTTCATAGCTAAAAAAAAAAAAAAGAGGGAAAGCGAAGTACAGTAAAAGGAAAATTTTGAAATATATATATATATATATATTATATATATGTATATATATATATATATATATATATATATATATATATATATATATATATATATATATATATATATATATATATATATAATATACTGTATATATATACAGTATATTAGATATACACAGATATACATTTATATATATGCTGTATATATACTTATATATACAAATAACATTATATATGTATATATGTCTATGTGTGTGTGTGTATGTGTGTGTGATAATTACAAGGGTCATGAAAGTGAGGATAAACAGTAGAAAGAAATGAACATTTTTGAGAGTTGTGGGAATACACGTTGTGACAGGGCCTCCTGAGATGGGGAGGAATTCACTCCCTGAGCATTAGATAGCAGTGACTGAAACAGTACCTGCAGAAAAGGAAGAGAGAAGTTCCCTAGCAGCGGTGACGTGAAAGTGGGATAACTGATCAAAGGAACTATCTTAGTTTCTAATTTAATGAGAATGAGACAAAAGAAGAACCACCCCAAAAAATGGGAGCCATATTCCATACAGGGACAATTAAGTCAAACACAAAGCTTTAATAAACGCGATGAAGATAAGACTTTAGGGCACATTTAAAAGTACGCCTATATTTTTAAGTAAAAATTAGTCAATTTAAAAATATATATATATATATATATATATATATATATATATATATATATATATATATATATATATATATATATGTGGTCTGTACAAGAGTTTAAAAAGATTTCATAAGGATCTTGGACACTAAAAATTACTTCTGTAAAAAGGCGTAACAAATACAATGATACAATATATATATATATATATATATATATATATATATATATATATATATATATATATATATATATATATATATATATATATATATATATGTATATATATATATACTGTATATATATGCACATATTCTGCTGTTATGTTTAAGCTTCGATCGATTATCTCTATATACGTGTTAGAGGTTGGTGAAAAACTTAAATATAATTAATATTCGTATCTAATATCACTAAGAATGAAATAACTCCACATGAATGGACAGTGATTGATTAACATCGAAAATGGCACATGTGATTTCGAAAGGTAGGCGTGAAAAACATGTGAAATTTTGATCAGAAATAATTTCACAAAAAAAAAAAAAAATACATGGAGATTCAATTAATGAAAAAAGGGTAAAATAAAACCATGCAGGAACTTGACAGTCAACTCACCAATAAGCCTTCTAGTTTTTGCAGAATGAAAGAGACTTAACTACTGTCGTATTAAACGTGTACTCTCTTCACCGGAACTTAACTGAAAAGAAAATTATATTGTACATTATAAATACAATTAATCATGAAATTTCCTCTCTAAATATATATATATATATACATATATATACACTGTATATTATATATATATATATACTGATGAATTTCAGAACGAAGAACATCCAAAGCATATTTTTAACTCTATTTTTGACGTTTCGGTACAAATCTGGTACCATTTTCGAAAAATCAGCTGAAATGAGCAAAAGACATGGATTGGTAAAAGTATATGCAATATTACAATCACAAATACAATAAAGGTCGAAAGATTAAAAGAAAAAACTAAAAAATACAAAAAACTAGGACAGTATAATATAAAACATATTTACATTATGTACAAAGAACATGAACCGCCATCAAGGTTTAAAGCTGGCTTATTTAATCTAATAAATATAGATTCTAATATATACAGTATATATATATATATATATATATATATATATATATATATATATATATATATATATATATATATATATATATATATAAATTTCTGACTCATCGTCAGGATCTCAGAATCCACTGATTTCTCTTCAAGTCTACAAGAAGTTGTATGGTAATCGATAGCGCCCTTGCCTTCCACCTGAAAGTCCTTTCTATCCCGACGTGAGTCAGAAATTGATGTCTGTTCCACACGTGATTGTGTGTTGATTATTTCTATATATATATATCATATATATGTATATATGTATAAATAGATATGTATGTATATATTATATAAATTTTTATATCTGAAATTAAGGCCAATTCTGGGTTTTCCAAATAAAACTGGTTTTCCAAATAAAACTAACTCCGAGGTGTAACCAATCTATTGAATTATTCATGTTTTTTATTCTATTAGCAGTACAAAAAATATTCTGTAGAGATTTATTCCACTAAACACAGTGGAAAATACTTAAAAGTGGCAAGTCATATCCCTTCCCACAAAGTCAAGGAGAAACTATGAAAGTAAACGAATTGACATTTGTAGATATTATAATCTTCCTTTTTTAAGTCATCGTAGTATTTGATCACGGGAATCGAATATTTCAGTTTAAAAATATACAGAGTATATAAATAAAAACTCTTACATTATTTTATAAAAGAAATCTAGAGGATTTAAGAACAAATGCACACAGTGATATATATTTACGAGTTACTGTTTACAAGATTACCATCGCCACAAGAACAGCAAGAACAAATTCGACTATACTACCTTCACGTAATTTGTCAAGAAATTTATTGGGAGCATCAGAACAAAGGCGCCCAGTGATATATTTAGACAGGACTTGCATCAAGGAAACATTATTCCAGTTCGTCGATGGAATATTCAATTCCTTCCTCACTGAAAACACAAGGAGCCGAATTTCATGCACCTGGTCTGATTTGTAGTCGTTAGAATACTGATAGTAGGTCATCACGACCCGAAACGAATTTGCATGTAGATGACGCCTGCTCGCTTTTGCCATAATTTCACTGGGAGCGAAGGGAACTTCCTCCCTCCTTCATCAAGATGAAAAGGAAATTTGAAGGTAGTGCAATACTCATCTCCTCATTGACTTTCTCTCTAAAAGCAAAGGAGGAGATGAAAAAGGAATACTGATATAAACCTTCTTAACACAGTCCCCCAAAAATAAGTGGAAAACTAATATAACAGTTACGTCTTCAGTTAATTCCTCCCAACCATAAAAGGACACAAACATAAATAAAATGAACAGTCATATTCTTCTTAACTGAGCATCTCTCAAAAACTAATGGAAAACAAACAAGATTAATATTTCACTTCATTCAGTTTCCTCCAATAACAGATAATTAAAAAAACGTAATTCTACCGGTTTTTCTTTTAGCTTTTCCCAAAAGTATACTGAGAAACCTAGAACTTAAATTTTCGTTTATTTTCTCAAAAATATGAAAAACTTAATTTAGCATATCTTCAATGTCACATATCTCTTCAGTGAGTCCAACGTGTCAAAAATAATGAAATTAAAATGAGTAATGATTGGATTCCAGAGACACGTAGAATTCATCACGAAATTTACGATTCTGATTCTGATTTGCTTTGTCAAAGAATTGGATAATATCGAAGTCTCGTTTAATCAAGACGAAATTGCATTTTTTTTGATTGAGGAGGTAAGTAATGAGTCTTGTTTTGACCTTAGTTTTCACCTCTGCAAAAGCAATATTGTCCAGTGACGTCATTCACAGAAATGTCATTTCAGTTTAGTCTCATTTCAATTGGAGTTCAACCTTCAACAAATTTCCAATGTCACTGGAGGTGTTTAGCGAGGACCATAAACCGCTAATGAACCGAAAACTCCTATATCATTACCTTACAATAAATTTAAAGATTATATGAATCAAAATTATTAATGTTATGACGGGTAAACCCCTCACCGAGAAGACTTCACAAGCGAACACTTTCGGTGTAAGTTTCTTATCAAGCTCGAAAACTTTGCAAGTTTTAAACTTGTTAAGGGAGATTCAGCTCACGCTAAGCTATCACTTTGTTGGTGCAATCTTTCAATAAAAGTGGGAAACTCGGGCTTCCTTCACCTCGGGAATAGAGGGGGGGGAAAATTGGCTTTCGTTACTGAAGGAAAACATTTGTTTGAGGAAAACTTTCGTTTGTTCAGAAAGAAAGGACGAAAGAAAATCTCTCGTGAACGAAAAGGAAAACATTTCATTCGCAGAGGAAGAAACTCGTTTGCGGAGGAGGAAAAAAATGTCTACGGAGGAAAACAAATTACGTTCGAGAGGGGAAAAAAACTTCAATGAAGGAAGAAAAAAATACAGCTTGTTAGTGGAAGAGAAAGACCTCCCTTGTGAAGGAGAACGATTTCACTTGCAAAGGAACATTACCTTTTTGTGGAGGACAACAAATTTACTTTGAAAAGTAAAAGAAGAGTATTTTGCACGTGGAAACATCGGCTTCTCTGTAGTCCGCTTGCAGGAGGAAAAATATCTCTCTGCAGAGGAAAACCAGGAAATGGAAAAGTAATGAAAGGAGTTTCCTTTCTGGGTAGTGAGGACGAAAAAAGGATCCTTGAGAGGAACAGAATGTAACAAATCGGAGACGCGAATTATCCCCTTATTCCATTAATTTTTTATTTTTTATTCTTTCGGCGAAATTATTCTTACATTCTGGTAATCCATTTTCAGTTTTCTGTAACAGAAAACTATTGAGCCGGCTTTGTCAGTCCGTCCGCACTTTTTTCTGTCCGCACTTTTTCTGTCCGCCCTCAGATCTTAAAAACTACTGAGGCTAGAGGGCTGCAAACTGGTATGTTGATCATCCACCCTCCAGTCATTAAACATACCAAATTGCAGCTCTCTTCCCTCAATAGTTTTTATTTTATTTAAAGTAAAGTTAGCCATAGTCGTGCATCTGGCAATGATATAGGCTATGCCACCACCAGGCCGTGGTTAAAGTTTCATGGGCCGCGGCTCATACAGCATTATACCGAGACCACCGAAAGATAGATCTTGATTATACTCTGTTCAGAAAACTCGATTGCGCCGAAGAAACTCGACGCATATTTTACTTGTAATTCATTCATTCAATCTATTCATTCTGTTTGTAAGACTAAACGTTCTATCTCTAGGTTGCAATCGAAAGACTAAATGTCCAATTATCGAAAGAATACGATTTCTTGTAGCTTACTGGATGGAGTGAACGATCAATTATTAAAATGA
This sequence comes from Macrobrachium rosenbergii, assembly GCF_040412425.1. Taxonomy (NCBI): domain Eukaryota; kingdom Metazoa; phylum Arthropoda; class Malacostraca; order Decapoda; family Palaemonidae; genus Macrobrachium; species Macrobrachium rosenbergii. The sequence continues at coordinate 36,977,558 of NC_089787.1, read as the reverse complement.
AACAATCTTATGTAACAGGCCCATCAAAATTTATTTAAATGTTGTGTGCTGTCAAGAGCAAGTGTTGCAGGCCGTTTCCTGTTCCTAAAACGGCCAGTTATAGCATACAAAAGTCAATGCCATTCATTACATTCCAGTATTCTTTGACATCATAAATGTTACTGGAAATTTCCTGTAAAGCTTTTTGATGAAAAAACCGGAGACATCATTCAAAAGGGCCTCCGGCATTCTCCGACAGAAGCAGTGTTGCAATCGGTCTCCTGTTACTCCGGATGGATGACGATAAAAAGATTTTGCCTTATACCTAGAGGAAGGGGGGAAAAAATATGCTCACTCCCAACAGCTGTCCTTCCTGGTCGAAGCCTCTTCAACAAAGCTAATCCACCGAGGGCTAACTAGAAGCGCTTAAGGTCGAAAATGCTGGCGTTTCCATGCCACAGACGCCCTAGCGGGTCAGATGTGGCTTGGCATTACCCTGGCGCCTTCACGTGATCTTGCGGATATTGCGAAGGTATTTTTCGCTGACTCTAATCATTGGATCTTATCACGGGTCAATAGACAAAAAACTCTCTCTCTTTCTCTTTCTCTCTCCTCTCTCTCTTTGGGAGCCAAGTTTCTCTGATTAGAACATTTCCGCTGACCGTATTATTCTCTCTTTTCTGTTTCTTATTTTATCTTTGCAGGTAAAAGACTGTATTTCGTACACTTTTAATAAGTCAGATGTCGTTTTTTATGATTTAAAGTTTTCCTTGCAATACCATGCTTGATTTTTCCTTCTGTGTCTGTTTCTACAAATAACATGAACACAGAAATTTAGAGTAGATATTCACCCTAAAGTGAAAATCCTTGAAGTGTAATAAGCTACATAATATTAATTGACCTGAAAGATAAAAATCAAATACACCAGAGTTGATATCGATGCCAAAAATGAGAAAAAATGTCGTAAACAATATATGGGGTATAAATGGGTACAGAGCACCAGCCCAATTCTGCTGGAAAACCCATTGGATGGCTGCCCAGAATCGATTCGTGTAATGGCTTGATGAAATAAATATCATTATGCATTGTCAGTATTTTATCGTCCATTTCATACTGAACAATGAACCACAACTTCATTCTAATCAAAACTCTACCAATTACGAAACAGCAATTAAAACTCTGGTAATTGCTGAACAGTAATCAAAACTCTTTTAATTACTGAACGCCAATTAAACACTTACACTTTATACATTTTGGCAAAGGCTGTCCTTGCTGACAAAGGGTTAAGAATTCTACATCAAGAATGATGCGTGGAAAAGTAAGGTAATCCAGAACTATGAAGTATAAGGTACTGATATAATGCACAGAGTGTAACATAATATAACAAAAAAAACAGCTCCACACAATGACAATTTCATAAGTAAAGATAGAAAACCGGAAAATTATACATGACGAACGAGCACATGTCAATGATGTCTTCTTTTTCCTCTTGATAATTCTTTCACTCATCTGACTGTGGTATTAAGGTCTTTGAAAAAAAATTATTCTCATGTGATCAGAAGCTGAAAGCTATCTATCAAAGACATTATATAATGATAGAGCCATCCATAATTTTTCGAATATTTTGCTATGGCTCTGACTTCACTGGTTTTACTACTTTGCGTTATACAAGAAGCACCGAGGAACACTTTCAGCAGGAACGTGTTTAATACTTATCAGTTTATGAGGTAAACTATTCATCTATTTAGCACGGGCTCCCTAAGATCCAAGCATTTTGGTTGCTCTGTTTTCCCAACTTATTACTTAAGGGTTCAGTATTTTACTATTTAAAAATATCATTAGGCTCTCTTTGCTTTCAGCTTGCTAATCCCGTACATTTAACATAACAATCTTTGATGAGAGAACTGCTCGAGTCGTCAGGAATTGCCTAGGTAGCCCACTTCCCTCGCTGTCTTTTCCTACAAAAACTATTTTTGACTTCTATTTGGCAGATTAAAAGGAACCCTCCCTTCTTTTGTGCAACGTTGAAACATCCAACATCAGACCTCCACTTCCCACAATTAATCTGCGGAAACTGATAACGTAAAATTGCTCATTTCGGTGATGATCTCTGCACCTCTGTAGCAAAGATTTGAAATTCTCTTCCTTAATTCATTTTCTGTTAATCAGTATTTAATTTGTTCCTGATTGTTTTCCTTGATATAATATTATATATATACATATATAATGTATAATGTATACATAAATATTTATATGTTTATACATAAAATATATATATGTATAAATATAAATGTATATATACATAAAAATGTTAAAATACCTGAAAAAGCAAATGATAAAGAAACGACAAGGTCAACAGACATAGAAATTAACATAAAGTCTCTTAGAGAATCTAGTAACACAGTACTAATAAGCAACCCTTAGGAAATACTAATGAAAGATGAAGAATTGCAATCAATAGACTCTGAACAGGAAGAAAATCATGCTGACGAAACAAGAAGAAAACGAGGTAGAGAAATAATTTCTCCCCAAAAACTCAGGTTAACACCAATGATACCAAGAAGAAAAAATGCCCAAACTCAACAGGAAAACATCCACTAATTTAGATAACATTGATGAAATAAGTCCTTCACCAGTGTTTCCAAGTAAATTTCAAGACAAAATTCAATCAATCCAAGGAAGGCAAAATGATAATTGTGAGTGTCAACAGTGTAGCCAAGAAGGTATAACACCACAAACTGAACCTCATCATGAACGATGTGGATGCCATAGTGCTTTTGCAATACTGCAAAGAAACAAAACCCTTAAATAAGGAAAAATTGACAAACGTAATAAGGAATTTCTTAACTAGAAAAGATAATACCTCAAGTCAGCTAGAATTACATACCAAAGATTGTATGTGTATTGGACACTTGCTATATTATCGTGAGAGTAAAATAGCAATATTAGACAATTTCTTAGCCAGACAAGAAGAAATTAAATTATCTATTGATTCAGAAGTTTACACAGAAATGTCAAAAACCAAAAGAAAATTAAATCTAATTAAGAGAATAATTACCCATTGTTTAAAAATTATAGAAAAATTAATAATCAACTATACAAAATCATTTAACTTTCATCCCATTCAATTATACTATTATTCAATGGAACGTAAACGGTTTGAAAACAAGAATGCACTTGGGTGAAATACAAAGACTCCTAAAACAACATGAACCAATGTGCACATGTTTACAACATGTTAATGATCCAGTTCCATCAATATGTAATTACTTTCTAGCCTCCTCCGTTTCAGGAGAAGGCAAGTTAGGAACAGCAATATATGTTCATAATCGCGTAACGTATGATAAAATTACAGTTAATAGTAATTCATTTCAAATTTCTTCAATTCGCCTGCATCTAACAAACAAGTCTAGCTTTTTAGTCTGCAATCTTTATAATCAACCTAATGAAAATTGTGATATGGCTGATTTATCAAACATTTTATCACAATTCAATGAACCTATTTTAGTTTTAGGTGATTTTAATGCTCACCACCCTTTATGGGGTGCCAGTATCATAGATGCAGATAGAGCAGGTAAAAATATAGAAAATCTAATACTTAATTACAACTATTGTTTGTTGTTTAAATGAAAATGAAACCCCAACATACTTTTCGAAAACTCATGGGACCCTATCATCTGTAGACCTGTCTATTTGTTCCACCTCATTAGTAGACAGATTGGAGTGGAATACTCTAGATGATCTTTATACCAGTGATCACTACCCAATTGTAATCACATGTCTTGAAGATAATCATCAACAATTTATACCAAAATTTAATTTTAAAAAAGCTGACTGGGAAAAGTATAATTTAGTTACCAAAAATGTTTCCCCTTTCCAAAGTAACAACGATCACAACGAAATTAATTCATATTTTACAGATTTTGTAATTAGTTCTGGGCACAAATCAATACCAATGACTACCTATAAACCAAAAATAAATCCTGTTCCATGGTGGTCTACAGAACTTTCAGAAATTATCAAACTGAAGCACAAAATAAGTAGACGATTAGACAGACTAAACCAAAGATATAACAATTTATATAAAAGTAACAGATATACATTGAAAGTCTTAGTATTAATAGAATTGGAAATTGATTATATCAAACCTTTATTGAATAAAATATCTGCTCAATTCAGGAAAAAAGTTATTAGTAATAGGAAGTCATCTTGGGACAATTACATTTCCAATTTCTCAAATGACACTGTTAAACAAATGTGGGATAGATTTCGAAAAATTAATGGCAAATATAGTCGATCACCTAGATCCCCAATATTACATAATGGAGAAAGAGTTCATGATTTAAAAGACGTATCAAATATAATAGGTCGCCACCTAGAATCAATAAGTAATAGCTTGAATTTTGACGAACATTTTCGAAATAGAAAAAGGAATGAAGAAAAAATTATAATTAATTTTGAAACAAGTCAACAACTATACTACAATGTCCCATTTACATTAGAAGAATTTGATACTGCATTAAAATCTTGTTGTAACTCTGCCCCAGGAAAAGATAATATCTCTTTTGAACTTCTTATACATCTTAACATTAAAGCCAAAGAATACTTATTGAAATTTTATAATCACCTGTGGAAAAAGAAACTACTTCCCAAAGCATGGAAACATGCTATAGTAATTCCTATACCCAAACCTGGCAAAGATCCAACATCAGTAAATAATTATAGACCTATATCACTAACTAGTTGTCTTTGTAAACTCATGGAAAAAATGGTAAATAATAGACTCATATGGTATTTAGAGAAAAATAAAGTTCTAGCAGGCACTCAGTCTGGAAGTAGGAAAAATCATTCAACTTTAAACTCACTAACATCACTAGAAGATCAAATCAAAAGAGGATTTGTACAAAAGAAAATCACTGTTGCAGTCTTATTTGACATTCAAAAAGCTTATGATACAAGATGGAGACATTTAATTATAAAAACTCTATATGACATAAATCTAAGGGGTGAACTCCCAATTTTCATACGAAATTTCTTAACAGAAAGAACATTTCAAACTAGAATTGAAACAGTATTATCGGAAACATTTGAAATAAAAGAAGGTATCCTCAAGGAAGCGTACTAAGCAGCACATTATTTACACTAGCCATCAATAATATAGTTAAAACACTTCCAAAAGATGTAAACAACAGCTTATATGTTGATGATTTTGCCATTTTTACACTTCAAGCAACTTGCGCCACATCCAAAGAATCTTAAATATCTCCATAAATAAAATTGAACAATGGGCATCATCTGTTGGATTTAAATTTTCTGATGAAAAAAAGCAAGCAATAGCATTTTACAGGGATAAACGTTGGCTCAGAAACGAAGATATAGTTCTTACAATGAATGACACTCCCATCCAATTTTATCCAGAAGTCAAACTCTTAGGCCTATATTTTGACAATCATTTGAACTGGAAGGCCCATGTAAGACATACCAAAGCAAAGGCCTTAAAATCTTTAAATATATTTAAAAAATTAGCTCACACTTCATGGGGTGCTGACAGAGATATTTTATTGAAACTTTATAAGGCTACAGTTCTACCAATATTAGAATATGGCAGTCCAATTTATAGTTCTGCTAGTGAGACTATTCTCAAAATGCTAGATCCAGTACATCACCTTGGGATTCGGTTAGCCACCGGAGCATTCAAATCATCACCAGTCCAATCCTTGATTATAGAAAGTGGAGAAATGCCACTATCTTATAAATTCAAAATAACAACGATGTGCAGAGGTTTAAAAATTATAAATAGTCCAGCAAAAACCAAAGATTTATTTAAAAAACCAGATTGTTTCTGGAATACAAAAATTACCCCATCCTTCCCTATTAGAGCTAATAGATTATTTATTAACAATGATCTTTATAATATTAGATTTTACAATTTTAACAAAATAATGCCTCCATGGATGATAAGTGGTCCCCAGATATGTAACAAACTATGTACAATACCAGTTAATAAATTGAATAACCCACTTGCTATGAAACTGTATGCTCTGGAACATATCAAGGTACACAGTAATAATCATTTATATACTGATGGTTCCAAAGATGATATGGGAGTTGGACTCGCTGTTTACGGAAACAATATAAAGAGCCAAGCCTCTTTACATAACAAAGCATCAGTGTTCACTGCTGCATTACTAGCAATAAAAACAGCATTAACAACTATATATGAAAACCAGTTTAATGAAGTAACCATCTTTAGCGATTCACTAAGTTCAATAAATGCAATAAACTCTTATACTCCAAAAATCAAATTATAAATGAAATTAGACATACATTACATGAAATGAAAATGCAAAAGATATCTGTTACTCTATGTTGGATACCATCTCACATAGGATTAGAAGGCAATGAAAAAGCTGACACCTATGCAAAAGAGGCTAGAACACTGCCAATATCAGCAGAATTATTACCATTAGAAGATTATACTAGATACAGTAAAGCGGTGATTAAGAAGAAATGGCAAAATAACTGGAGGGAAAGCAATCTTAACAATAAATTAAGAGAAATAAAAGAAACTGTAGACCCGTGGCCATCATCCTATCAGAATTGCCGCAGGTTTTCAGTAATGTTGACACGGCTAAGAATTGGTCACACTAAACTGACACATGGTTACCTGATGAGTAACCCCCATGCCCCTATACCTATGTGCGAAATATGTAATATACAAATAACAATAAAGCATATTTTAAAGGTATGTCCCAAATATAGAAACCAAAGAGACATTTTATTTAGAAGATATTTCTTTAAAGATATACTGTCAGAAAATGACAAATTTTCACTTTTTAATATTTTAAAATTCCTTAAATTTAATCATTTATACGATAAAATATAAGATTCATAGAATAATTTATAATATATTCCTAATTAACTTAATTAGTTCTTAGATTAACATATGTCGCTAGGTTTAATTAAATTATTAGTTTAAATAGCTTGTCTAATCCTTCGGGCCAGCCCTAGGAGAGTTAATATTAACTCAGTGGTCTGGTTAAACTAACGTTAAAAAAAAACATATATAAAGGAAAACATGCAGGAAACAAAATACTGATTAACTCAAATGAATTAAGGAAGAGAAATTCAAAACTTTGCTACATTGGTAAAGAGATTGTCGTCGAATTGAGAAATTTTACGGTTATCAGTTTCCACAGATTAATATATATATATATATATACATACATACATACATACATACATACATACATACATACATACATATATATATATATATATATATATATATACATATATATACATATATATATATATATATATATATATATATATACATATCCTGTATGTACCGTATATATTTATTTACACACACACACACACACACACATACACACACACACACACACACACACATATATATATATATATATATATATATATATATATATATATATATATATATATATATTATATTATTCTCTTCTAAGGCATCAATAGCCACAGTTTCTGTTATCTGCTGATAACTGTGTCCTAAAATATAAAAATAAAATGGAAACTCCTAGAAATAACTGGTTCATAAGGAACTGTATACTGTCTTAAGAGATTTTAATTTGTTCTATAAGCTATGAATTTTATATATGTTAACGTTTTATAGCTTTTATGAAGAAAAGTCGATTTCACTAACATATTTTTCGGTGTCGATGATGTTGTGACACCAGATAATTTAATATCAAATTAATCAATCAGTCAGCTCTACGCTGCCTGCACAACAAGCACAGGCTGTAAAATGGTGACATCTATCAACCAAGTTGACTGACCAAATGAATCAGGACATCAAGCCACTCACAGCAAGCAAGGAATGGTTAAAGAGATTCAGAAAAATGTATGCATTGAATAATTTAAGTTAGTTGTATGGTTGCACTAACTGGTGATTTGATCTTAAGAATGTTTGGTCTAATGACCTGGCACTGGAACCGTTAGGTATTCAGTACCACATCTTGAAACTGCTGCGAACTTTTTGCCAGACTAAAATAATATTATGGGGCAGACAGGCGACATCCTAACCAAGATTTTATGACAAAAGACTGTTTTGCAAAAATAATAAGTCAAACAGATCCTGCACCTACAAAATTTCAAAGCATGGAAAGACAGATGGATGTTAGTAATATGTGATAACAGAGCAGGCATATGATAGTCTGAAATTATTTACGGAGTAAAGGATCCTTAACCGCAGAGGCACAAACATTAGCTACCTGCCCACCTTTTGGTAACACAGTTTCAAGGCATGGGGTCACAACTGTATCATTCACTAAAGGGTTTCACCAGAGCTTCATCCCTGAAGTCAGAGAGTACTGGGAGAAGGAATGGTTGCCTTTTATGGTTTTGTTAACAACAGACAAAGGTCTGGCTATCCTCAGTCAAGTAGCATCGAAGATGAAAATGTTCTGGTAGTCATTTTATAAATAAACGCAATCTCACTGCTTCAGCCACTCGACCAGGGTATCTTTAGGTGTGTCAAGGCATGAAACACTTGACAGGTGTTCAAGATGATTTGAATAGCGAATGATGTTGACCTTAATGCTGAAACCATGGACCAATGGAAATTATCCACCACTGCTCATGCAATCACTTTCATCAAAGAGCCAAAGTATGAAATAAAGTAAGAAATTGTAAATTCATGCTGAAAAATTTTGTGGAAAGAGAACCTGTGTATGATTTCAAAGCCTTCCCAAAGATTGACGGAGAGGTAGTAAAGACATTTCACGTAGCAAAAGTAAGTTGGTGGTGAGAGATTCATTTGTATGATGGAAGAAGAAGCGGAAGGTCAAATAAAAAAATACCACGAACTTTTGATAAAAATAGAGTTGGAAGCCCCCCCATACAGTCATCTACAGAGGATGAAGAGACTGAAGATAAACTAGGTAAGTGGATGCCTGAAAGATTGGGCATACCGTTGGCTTAAAATTGAAGAAGAAATGTTGCATTAAAGTTAACCACTTAACAGTAGAACTCCCCGAAGGGGATAGTGCCGTCAGTCTCCTCATGCGGTGCAATGTAGGCATTACTTAAGGGTATTTGCAACGTCCCTTCGGCCCCTAGCTGCAACTGCTTTCATTCCTTTTACTGTACCTCCGTTCATATTCTCTTTCTTCCATCTTACTGTCCACCCTCTCCTAACAATTGATTCATAGTGCAACTGCGAGGTTTTCCTCCTGTTACACCTTCCAAACTTTTACTGTCAATTTCCGTTTCAGCGCTGAATGGTCTTAGTTGCCCCAGTGCTTGGCATGTATGCCTAAAATCTATAAATCAATCAATCAATCAACAACAGACCCATGTTAACACCTCTCCAGCACATAACTGATGAAATGAAAGGCAAAATTAACGACATCCTATTACGATGTATTCCCAAAAAGACGGATAAGAAAAGGTAACTACCATCAACATAACCAGCCATCAACGTCATCCGCTCCCCAAGTCATCTAGCCAACACCATTGCTATCAGCGCTGCCTTTTCCAGCTGCGAAATATGAGGATCCTGCTGTCTTTTCATCACAATAGTTCTCTCTCTCTCTCTCTCTCTCTCTCTCTCTCTCTCTCTCTCTCTCTCTCTCTCTCTCTCTCTCTATCTATATATATATATATATATATATATATATATATAAACACACACATAATTTTCCCCTCGGGTCTAGGTTATTTCTCAAGATATAGTGTATCCGATATTAGGCGATATTTGTAGGCCCACAGCTGCACAAAGAGGTAATAGTTAGAGAAGTCAAACAGCAGGATGGAAGAAGGAAAGTGGGCTTATCTTCCAGTTTCGTCTTTCGGTCTTTATTTACTTGGATCTCATTTATCTTGCTGCCCTACCACTTGCTTAAACTCCCTTTTTTTTTTTACTGTCTTGAGCGCTGAACGGCCGAAAGGCAGTGTCCCAGTGCTTGGCATATATATATACAGTATATATATATATATATATATATATATATATATATATATATATATATAATATATAATATATACACAGTATATATATTTATACATAAATATTCATATATATACATATATATGTTATCATTCTATAAAATACACACACATGAACTTCGAAATTTATCACATTTAAGACGACTTACAATACTTATATTCAGTTTCAAATATTTATCTTTATATTCTGCCAATCAACTTTTGACTATTTCAGACTGTACAGCACAAATAAATCAAAACGAAATCTTCTAGGCAGGTAATCTGTGATATTCTTTTCTAACCAAGATACTGAGAAAAGGTTATATGTACCGCAACTGAGACTGATGAAGACTACAAATTTTGCATAATGAATACTTCACACCCAAAGATTAGGGTCTAAACCGTAAGAAACACTTGCATAAGATGCGAGTGTACTGCAAGTACACCTTTGGAGTACAATTATTACATAGTACATGAGTACAATTATTACATACAAGAGTACAATTATTACACTGTACAAGAGTACAATTATTACACTGACATTGTACAAGGGTACAATTATTACATTTAAATTGTACAAGAGTACAATTATTAATTTACAATGTACAAGAGTACAATTATTTCATTGTACAAGAGTACAATAGTACAATTATTACATTGCACAAGAGTACAATAGTACAACTAATAACCTATGAAACTAATATAGGTTCAAACATCGAACAAGTAGTTAACATAAAGATTTGCAATAGGAGACGATTAATATAGATAAAAGTACACGAGAGCATAACAAACTTTAATATAAATATTAAATACCAAATTCTGCGTTAGAAAAGATACGAGAAAATAACACAAGTGCAATTAATTCTTTGCAAAGACTTTGTGTTACACGCATATTTATCACGGCAACATTTTATCATGATGCAGTAACGAGCGTAATTCTTAAAACTTAAGGTGAAATAGTGCAAGCTTATTTCTCGGAAACGATAAATAGTTTTAAAAGTGTACGATATTTCATAAAAACTTATGCTATAATTTTTCAGAAGCGCATTCTTCTCACTGTTTTACCTTTAACATCAAAAGTTCAAGCGAAGATGCTATGCATTACTGCCCTAAAAGAATTCTCCTTGTAATTTTAATAATTTATTTACATCTTCATCTTTTTATTTATTAATCTGTTATCTTTGTTTTCCTGCTAACTGATCTCTTCTTCCTGTATTCTTATTGTCTTATGTATTTTCTTTCATACCAACACCATATTCTTTGAAAGCTTGGATTTAGTCACTGGCCCCTGCAGACCTGTTCCATTTGAACAGGGTTCATCTCCTGAATAATAATAATAATAATAATAATAATAATAATAATAATAATAATAATAATAATAATAATAATAATAATAATAATAATAATAATAATGACACAATATTTGGTGGTTAATGTCGATGACTCCTCATATACATAAAAAATTGCTTTCTGGGAAAAAAAGACTGATACATAATGTGAAATTTATTGTTCACAATCACCAGATCTTTACAATACTGCAGCCATAAAATGAACGCCTCACTTATCGATTTCCTAATATTACTTGGTAAGATTTTTACTGAAATCCTTCGAAATTCAAAGCAAAAGAAATGAAGAATCTCTCTATTCCTGTACCACGCCTCTACCCAATGTCCTAAGGGTTCGATGATCGGAATGGAATGGAGAAATTCTTCTTTTCATTCATACTAGAATATTTAAAAGATGTCAGAGCAAATCGTATCTAAGATTACCAAGAATTCAAGATTTAAGCCTTCAATCTATGACTGCTGGTTTTCCAAACGTACATTACATTCTTAAACACCTTTTGGCGCCAGAGACCACGGTAGTTGTAACGCCAGGTAACTTACAATTCTGACGAGCACGTGCGCGCTCTCACACACACACACACACACACACACACACACACGCACACACACACACACCCACAATTACAAATGAGCACTCGGAGCTCATTATAACTCACTGGCTCGATCCTAAGACCAGCGAACACCGGCCTCTTTTTTCCACTGATTTCTCCACCATTCACGGTCTTATCCAGTTAGCTCGGCTTTTGACTTTCGTGATTTGGTTGCTGGTTCGTGTCTATGTTTCCACGGAACTTCACGTAAGTCCATAGGTCAGTAGTGTTTGCGAAAGGTCTACTAATGTCTTCTGGTGACTGAAACTTCATATTTAAAGCTAAAAGAAAATTGACATCGTAATCAGATGAGCGGGTGTTCGCTCAATTGAAGTTATCAAAAATTGTAGGATACAATTTCAACAATAATTAATTTCATGTCGTCTTATCATTGAATGGGAATATAACGCATTAATTTTCAACAAATCATAATTCGATGTTGCTAGCATAAAAAAATATTTCTAGTAATGCTATTTGCAAAAACTATTTCTTGCCTTATCAACAATGGATTGTAACAATTTAGCAGACGATGCTTGTGGGACTGTGTTTGCACAAATAATCATATTCTTTGTAACCGCCTTAGCTTATACATCGTTTTTATTTGAAGAGTTTTGTTTTATATATATATATATATATATATATGTGTGTGTGTGTGTGTGTGTGTGTGTGTGTGTGTATGTGTGTGTGTGTGTTTGATGTAGCTGATGATGTGGAAGTGTTCTCAGCAGAGGTTTATACTCAGATCAGCGATAAACAAATGAATCTGACAGTGACTGCTCTCTTGACTTTCTTTGGATCCAACCCTTACCAGGGGAACCGGGTTATTGATAAACACATACATACATACTATGCATGCATACATATTAACAATAGTTTTAGCCACCAATTTAATAAATGAGATTTTAAAATTTTAAATATTAAGCCACACGTAATTTCGTCATCATCGAATTCATGAAATCTTGGGGATTAATGAAATAAGGTACACCTTTGAAATAACTTATAATCAAAGGAAATTATGTATGATAAGTTCGCCTGCAGTGACCATGTTTCTAATATTATGTCTGTTTGGTTTTGAACATAGATGACAGCGACTTACCTGTAAACAATAAAAAAGGAAATAAACAACAGTTGAAATCAGTCCTAAAATAAACAAAAGCCGTTTCCGTAAATATCAACCTGGCTCGATCATTCATTAAGCTGTTACAGAAACGGTTTGAGAGTCACTCTCCCATATCTACTTTATTTTCAGTAACAATCAGAAACACTGAAGAGAATACGATTGCCATCGCTATTGAGAAGATAAGTTTAGAAACTAAAAATGAGAGTAAAAAACGAAACATATTAAAGCTACGTTTTTAGAGCAGCCGAAAGATAGCGACGATCCTGATGTTACACTCCTCGTTACAAGCAAGGCGTACTGACGTGGACGCAGGTGTACAATTTTTGTTTGTGTCATGCACACACACACATATCTATATATCTCGTTAAAACTCACTGCACCTCTGGTAGCCTAACTGAATTATGTACATGATGGTTATTCAACTTTGGTGGGTCACTGTTAGGGGGTGGGACAAAGACCTAGGACTAGCAATCTCGTCCCAACGTGCTTAGCACGGACAGGAAAGTTGACACCTTAAGCACCCTTTTGTTAGCTACAAGTCATGTAAATATGTATGTATGTATGTGTGTATATATATATATACATATATATATATATATATATATATATATATATATATATATATATATATATATATATGCACACGACATTTAGCTTAACAAAAGGGTGTTTAAGGTATCAACTTTCCTGTCTTTACAAAGTACGTTGGGACGGGATTGCGAGTTCTAGGCCCTTATCCCACCCCCTAACAGTGACCCACCAAAGCTGAATAACCATGATGTGCATACATATATATTATGTATATATATGTATATATATGTATATATATATATATATATATATATATATATATATATATATATATATATATATATATATATATATATATATGTTATGTTGTGTGTGTATGAAGCCTTGTTTGAATAGAACATTAGTCGAATATAAACGAGAGACGGTAAAAAAGAACATCTTCATTTGGCGCCCCATTTCATTTAATAATTTCAACACGTTTTGAAGGCCTTGAAAATAACAACTAGAAATAAAAAAAATAATCCAAATCAAAGTCTGAGGAATAAACAGGTAAACGATCGGGTGCACAACATTCAGGCCTTTGCTTTAAAATGATGTATCGTAAGTCAGTCACTTGCAACCTAGATTGCTTGCAGGCATGCTGCCACTGTCAAAATATAGTTCCCGATTAGTCAGTCATGAGTTGTGCATGACCTTTAACTTACCACCCAGTCACCAAATAAGAAAAATCTTGAAATAGCCAATAAGAAACAAGGAGTCAATAGTCAGTGAATGGCTATCTGGTAACTTTTGTTGAAAGCCGTTTGCCCCCGCAGAGGGGCAGAGTCGTCAGTGCAACTCACGGGGTACACCTGGGGACCCTAGTTGCAAACCCTTTCATTCCTTTTACTGTACCTCAGTTTATATTCTCTTTCTTCCATTTTACTTTCCAACCGCTCCTAACAATCTTTTCATAGAGCAACTGCGAGGTTTTTTTCCCTGTTACACCTTTAAAACCTTTCTACTCTCAATTTCCCTTTCAGCGCTGAATGACCACACAGATCCCAGCGCTTGGCCTTTGACCTAAATTTCATATTCCATTCCATTCCATTCCATTGAAAACCGCCTGTGTTCATTTTACCAGTCTTGGATCCTTAACCACTGGAAGTGAAGTCTCCAACCATCAGCTAATCACCTTTAAACTCACAGTCCTTGATCAGTCGGTCCGTTATTAGATTCGCAGCTAGTGGCATGCACAAGCTATTAGTTACTGAATGACTGGCTAAGCTTTTAGTTACTAAATGTGATTAGCAAGTCCTTCAGTTACTAGTTTCTCGAACAGCTTTACTCACATTACCTATTCATTTCTCGACCCCTTAGCTAGTAAGCGAATACGCAAAATACCTAACTAGTTAGTTAGTTGGTCATTCTTAACAATAAAAGAATTGGATAAAAAGTAATCCCTAAAAGGAGCCCCCCCGCCTAGGCTCCTGGGACTAGTCCGATAAGCGAGGTACGAAAAGAGTATTTGGACGGCTGGCAAATTCAGACATCGATCTGAGTGAAAGAATATATTTACAGGAGCTCGAATAAAGGGAAGCGTTTCTCCCTATGCAAATAGGCGAGACAGACGTCTCTCCTGGCGTGTAAAAATATGCAGATATTCATGACATTATCATATCTCGAATGTGAGTCCGGCGTAAAGGTATCGTAGTGAACAGATCCTGTCAACAACGGGGAGCAGATAATATCGCAGCGAACACTTCCTGTCAATAACGATCAGCTGATAAAAGGGTTAACGAATGGGATGAAGAGTTGGGTCCCTCTGTATTTCATAGATTTTTCTTTCTAGCAGCTTTTATTTTTTCTTGCAGCTAAAAGATTTTAGACACTATCTACTGACATTTTTATGTTAGCGAATAAGAACCGAATAGATGCAAAGTTAATGTTGGTGGAGTCTTGTCAAGTAATTTGCAGCAAACAGAGTGGGGCTGTAAGGGAAATGTTGTCACCTTTGCTGTTTGCCTTTCTCGAGGAATTTATAATGAAAGAGATGAAAGCGAAGGATTAAATCTAAATAGATGAAACTCAAGATAAATCCAAGAAAAACATAAGTGATAAAGGTAGAGTATGCACAAAGGGATAAAATGACACTAGATAGAGAAAGGAATAATGGCGTTGAATATTTCAAATACTTAGGAACAAAGACGCCCAGTACACGCTCTCTAAAGTCGGAATTTGCTGACAGACTAAAAATGGCAAATCTAAGGCGTCTGTGACGTCAAAGGCAATTTTTCCTGGATAAAGCAATTTGGCAATTTTCTGAAAATCACATCTAAGTCCGACCTACACAGCATCTCTCCTTGTACTGGGGCAAACAATTTGTTTGAATCAAGGAAGCAATTCAGAGAGAGAGAGAGAGAGAGAGAGAGAGAGAGAGAGAGAGAGAGAGAGAGAGAGAGTTTTTACACGGCAAAATCTTGGATTAATTTCTTTTGCAGCAGAAGAGGTTTCGGCTCAGGCTGGTCTCTTGGATACACCAGTTTTCAGGCGTCGTCGACCCTCACACACACACACACACACACACACACACACACACACACACACACACACACACACACACACACACACACTCCTAATGAATTTGGCCCTATGAGAAGAACGGGAAGTTCAGAAAAATGGAGAAAATTAAATAATTTCTTTTACGGTAGGCATAATGTCGTGAGCCATTTCGAAGCATCTGTAGTCAATATAGTCCGTTACAGGTACAGCTGACTAACTAAATTTCTCCGAAAAGTAAGGGTAAAACCCACTGTATATGTATATACGTATGTGTGGATGAGAGAGGAAGAGTAATTTTTAGCAGATTTAAAACTCCCAGTATTAATCTTACGTGGAATGAATTTGGTATTTGGTGAGGATCAAGATATTCTCTCTCTCTCTCTCTCTCTCTCTCTCTTTCTCTTTCAGAGGGCGCCACTGTGGCATGATTAGGGGGTGGGTACTTTGCTGAGGCTGAAAAACATTGGCTCCGTAAGAGGATTTAGAAGGAGCTCATTTATATCCTTTAGAGCAGTCACTCTGTCGCACCGTATCCTTTTGCTCGGAGATAAAAAAAAAATGATGAAGAAGAAGAAGTTGGGGCAGACATGAGGATTATGGATAAAGACTGAAAGGGAGGCATGAAAAAGAGGAGACTAATGATTTATAACGACAGCAAAATAATTCCGGTATGCTTTCTATGAAATAAAAATAAACCAGTTAACAAACACAATTCACTACGTAGGTCGTCAGAGGTAAAGTGGATTTACAGGCCCAAACGTTTCTCCCTGTGGGATCACTTGTGATATATATATATATATATATATATATATATATATATATATATATATATATATATATATATATATATATATATATATATATATGTATATATATACATACACACACATATATATATATATATGTATGTATGTATTGTAATTTCCACTATGGTCCCGTGGATGAAGTACATAATAGGTCCTCACGTGAAAATAAAAGGAAATGGTACCAAGACTTTCAACTTTTATTCCAAGGTCATCTTCAGGGTACTAAACAGAGTAAAGAAAACAACATATACAAGAAAGCAATATGGGTCACAAATATCACAAATAATAAAATATGTTAACAAGCTATTTAAGTATGTAAACAACATTCTTCAAAAAACAAAAAACATACTTAGTGGAAATATGTAAAAAATCTAACAGCTTGTCTTACTCTTACATCCTTAAGAATAAAGCTTTTTAACAATTCGTCCACCTTAAAAAGACCTTCGCTATGTATGTATATAAATTAGCAAACATTAAGCTTCAAATGTTTGATATCCAATTCGCTCTGCCTTGGGAATGTTGTTTGTCGTTTGTCGATTATACTTCCCCTTCTGTGATATTCCCGAGGTAGAGAGAACTGGATACCAAACATTTGCAGCTTAATGTTTTTGAATATAAAAGTGTCATGCTGTATGTGATAAAAATATATATACCTATATCTATATTTATATATATATATATATATATATACATATTACTTAATCACTATTTTTATACTTCAACTATTGAGCAACAAATAGTCCATTAACGTTGCAACCACTGCCTTTAAGGCTGTATACAGGGGACAGTGACTCATTGCACTTAACTGTCAAGTGAGATAGGAATGGATTTCGACTCTATTGTATCAGTTCCTGTTGAATTTAGGTTGTGTACTTGGAATATAAATGTTTATATTTATACATATGTATATATACTGTATATATTTATATATATACATATATATATATATATATATATATATATATATATATATATATATATATATATATATATAATATACACATATATATATATATATATAAATACATACATATATATATATATATATATATATATATATATATATATATATATATATATATAAATATTATATAAACTGAAAGATTCTACAATACACAGACCTATCTAGCTAAGTATTTCAAATAATTTGTTATATTAAAGTCAATTCCGAAAAATGAGTTTTCCTAAAATTTTCCAGAGTAACTGAATCTAGCTAAGTTTTTAAAATAATTTTTATATTATTTTAGTCCACTTGAATGATGAGTTTTTCCAAAAGATTATTTTCCAGAGTAACTGAATGTACTGCACTATAAGGGTAAAATGGAAGTTTCACATTCATTTTAGTCCACTTGGTCAAAACTCAGGTAGGGAGTTGTCATTATTATATGACAGTAAAGGCTACTTTCTGGACTAATAATCATTCATGTATGTTTTCTCTCCCTCTTTTAGAGAGATTTTCTCCTCAGAGAGGGAGAAGATGGTCATTCAGAGAGAGAGAGAGAGAGAGAGAGAGAGGGGAGAAAGAGAGAGTATCAAGCAGAATTAACTTGATCCACAAACGAAAGAAGAGCTATGCATAAACATTCTATATTTCCCTTTACCTTTTCTTACTTCCTAATGAGCACCGTATTCTTGGGAAATTTGAATTTCAAGTCAATGGCCCTATGGGCTCGTTCCATATGCATAGGGTTCATCTTCTGAATAATAATAATAATAATAATAATAATAATAATAATAATAATAATAATAGTAGATATTCGACAGGACAATACACCGCAGACGACCTCTCAATATCCACTTACTTCAGATCACATCCAGGGCATGTAAGGAAGATCTCCCATGAAATTACGCAAAGGTTTATGGATGCTGAGATCGGGCAGATATCGCCTTGATTCCGGGGCTTTCGTATAAGCCACCGGTGCCACGAAGCCCCAGAGATCTCAATGGCTGGCGACTGTCTCAAGAAATTTAATGACAGTGTCTGGGAGAGACGGAAAGGTTGTAATAGTCGCTGGCGTTATTGTCGTTATTGTTCTAACAAGGCAATTTCATCCTCTAACTGTTGAATCAAGGGTGAAATATTATTATTATTATTATTCAGAAGCTGAAGCCTATTCATATGGAACAAGCCCAAGGGGGCCACTGACCTTGAAGTTCAAGTTCCCAAAGAACATTGTGTTCATTTGAAAGAAGTAACAGAACAGGAAGTACAGAAGGAAGAGGTCAATTAGAAACGAGAGAAAATAAAAATAATCAAATAAATAGATAAAAAATTAAGTAAATTATAAAATACAACTTTCATGAACTTAATACGTCTAGGGTACAAACACGTTGCGTCTCAAGCAGAGAAGCACCAATTAATGGTTCTGGATCCCTCGAAGAATAATGGTTCATTAGAGGCCTAAAGATCTCCTTATGTGTTGCATAGGGAAAAGGCTTATTTTCACTGAGCTGATTAATGCTTTGGGTCTGAAGGATTAGGTTATTTTACGTGGCTAAGAACCAACTGTTAACAACGGACTCTGATGTGAAGAACCACATTCTGACTGAAATGACCTATGCTAATTGCTCATTGGCCGGTCGGAGAGGTTTGCATCATCATCATCATCATCATGAAGAATTGTTATAGGCATCCCGCTTTAATGTTCTAGGTTAAACATTATGAACAGCACTTCATCTGAATACTACAATGGTTTTATCGTTATCATCATCATCATCTCCACTACCGCTATAGTGTTAATCATTTCAGTATTTCTGACAATCATTCTTTATCATTATGGCAATCATCTCCACCACTGTTATATAATCATCAGTATTTTTGACAATCATTCTTCGAACATCATCATCACTCTTAACCTCATAACCAACATAACTTAGCTCAATCCTAGTTGACATTTAACTTCACTGGCACTGTGTATTTGCTAAACTGAAATCTGAGGCTTGAAACAAATGCGTCGTTTGATATCCTGTAACAAAGGTCCCATAGTCGATCCTTTCATGACAAGACATCAAAGCGCGGGAGGACTATCCAAGATGCCTCGGATATTTTTCCACTCAAAGTCATTTCCTTGGTAAGAAATCAGGCAAATTCTCCACCCCGCCCCCACCGACGAATTCATCAATGATCGTCGGAGGATGATGACAAGAATGAAACGCTTGTAAATCTGAATTTACATTTCCATTCCATATCGCGGAATTAACAATTTACGAGCTATGTGAATTACATGTACTTTCCTTACGAATGAAAAATACGTTGACACAGATGGGGATAACTTTTTCTTTTGAGACTGCTATTTTCCAGACAGAAACTGGATTTCCCCGAAGACGTTTCATTAGCTTAAAGTATTAAGATAATAAAAGAAACATGGTAACAAAGACTCGTAAAACAGAAATGGGGCATAAAAAACCCTCAGTTGAGAAATGCTCCTCTTGCAGCCATGATGAGCAAATGTTGCTTAAGCTTACCTGGGTTTTTCCGTTGAAGCTTACGCACGAAGTAAGGAAAGAAAGCACTTTCCTACAAAAACTGTACTGTGTTTTGTACTCACTGGAACTGGCAGCGCTTCACACATCGAAACCAAACAAACTAATATATATATTTATAATTTTCTCGAGTTGAAGCGGGAGTCTCTCTTCATCTTCACGTTCTCTGAAAAATGGTTTCGGCCACCACACATATCTGCTCTGTAAAAGCCATTACTCTTCGGATTGTTCGGTTAGGGCACTGCCCCTACCAGTTCTTGCAAGACTTTGGAATTCTCTCCCTAACTCTGTTCTCCCCAATTCCTTACCTAAACTTAGACGAAAGGAGTGTTTAGTGGTTCTTCAAAGCTAAGCCGTTTTTTTTCACACATACTTCTTACGTTTCCATAGGGCCTGATACATATAATAGCACCGGGTGCCTGACCTGGACCTAGCATCATCATATTTCAAGAGTTTATGGGAAGCATCATAAAATTTGTACTATATATATATCAATAATAATATATATATATATATATATATATATATATATATATATATATATATATATATATATATATATATATGAAATTTTTTATCACACTGTGATTTATATATATATATATATATATAATATATATATATATACATGATGTGGCTGTATATATATGAATGATAATCTTTCATATATATATATCTTATTCTGGGATAGATGATGGGCTGTGAGGCATCTGAATGATAATCTTTCACGCCAGGTGCTCATATCTTATTCTGGGAAGAGATAGGGATATGATAATGACCATCTGTCTTTCTCTAATCCATTATATATATATATGGAAATGACATTAACATAAATATATATATATATATATATATATATATATATATATATATATATATATATATATATATATATATATATATATATATATATATATATATATATATATATATATATATATATATATATATATATATGTGTGTGTGTGTGTGTGTGTGTGTGTGTGTGTGCGTGTGTGTGTTTTATCGTTTCCAACGCTATGTAAAGCTAAAGGCCTCAGAAATTTCGCCACTATGTCTTTCTGCATCCCGTCCGGAGGACATGTCCAAACCATCTCTCATCCCACTGCATCACTTTCTCTCCTACATTACTTAACTTCGGTAATTTCCCATTGGGTACCATTTTCCACTCTATCATGCCAGCTGAATCCTGAATCTTTTTAGGGTTTGTTAAATCAACGTCATCTTTTATATTTAGTTAGAATGCCATATCGTGATTCATGTTCTTATGGCAATACCAATCGTACGGGGCTAAGGTTATATATGCATGTATAAATACATACACACATCTCAAATAAAATGTGAATGTTATGTATTAAATATTCATGATTCATTAGTTACCGTTATATAGTAATTCTTAAAGGTAAGACCTTAAGGCGTGATAAAAAAAAAAAGTGCTCCCGAAACAACACTTCATTCTTTACCATTCCAAAATCAAAATGTTATATCCATTCCTAAACCTGTCGATTTAATCGAGCTAATGCACACAAATTCCGCTGTTATGTTTATGTTTCAAATGATTAAAAAGTCT
>NC_089787.1:36888123-36950623 GCF_040412425.1 Macrobrachium rosenbergii | reverse complement strand
TAGTTCTGATTTACCCATTACAAGAATTCTTCAAATTGCCAAAGTTAAAGGAAATATATAAACGTCTTCCAGGAGTTCGGCTTCTTCATAGAAGCCCACGCCGGTGACGGCGAGAAGGGCAGCGTGAGCCTCTACTTTGAGCGCAATTTGAAGTGGTACGGCCTCCTCGTCGAGGACGACTACGACACCTTCGGGAAACTGATGGCGAAGAACCGGAGGTCTTATGGCTTCCACGCCAAAGTCTCGACCACAGAGAGAGTGCGCATGAGCAAAGAAAGGTGAGGAAAGGATTCCTGTAGAGAACCTCTTATTCCTTCCTCCTAATGAACACCATAATATTCTTTGGAAGTTTGAATTGCAAGTCAATGGCCCCTTTGTTGGGCTTGTTCCATATCAATAGGGTTCATCTTCTGAATAATAATAATAATAATAATAATAATAATAATAATAATAATAATAATAATAATAATAATAATAGTGAATAAATCCACAATGGTGTAGATGTAAACACACATATATACATATATACTTGCACTTTTTAAATTGTTGTTTGTTTTTCAAAATTTTACTTCCAAGATTGCATTAGCGTTTTCAGTTAGATTGAGAAGAGGAATCGAGCAGGTTCTCGAAAGCTCTCTTTTGTATATATATTTCTAAATATATATTTACATCTACACCACTGTGGATTCCTTCACCATTTTAGTGACCCATGCGATTATGAGATTTTTATGAATAATAATAATAATAATAATAATAATAATAATAATAATAATAATAATAATAATAATAATGAATGCATGGCACGAGTTGTCGTTAGGCTTATGAGAAAGGGAAGGGTAGATTTCATTATAATTTTTTTATTTTGGGAGGTCCTTGTATCGAGCCTCATTCGGTTCTTCTTGCCATCCGGATTTATTTGTTACAATTATTCATAATTTTCTTACTTTGACTTTACTTATAACTGTTTTCCAATATTTCTTTAGTGTCCTCACTACATTTCAACAAACATTCTTCAATATCATGACTGTTTTTTAAAATCTTGTTGCTGAATTTCAAAATACCGAAACTCCTTAAAATGGACATTAAAGGACTTTTCACGGGTGACAAAAACGAACAGTTATATCGTTTTACATTTTTCACAAAGTAGCGATACAAGCAAGGGTCAGAATATAAAATCTACCATAAAAAGAACTGAGACGGGCAAGACACTAAAATTCAGCTCTTAGGAGATCAAAGGCCTCTTAGAATACGTAAGCGAGCCGGTAATTCCAGGATCTGAGATGGTGGGAGCACACGCATCCATAAAATGATGACCCATATTTCAATTAAATGTTCCAAAGTTTATAAACTATGTCGGGATTATTTAGGGTCGAAGAAGAGGCGGCATCACTCTAAAGCTAAGCTTCCTTTTGGTATATTTTTGCCGATATCAACATATCTCCACTTTAATAGGAGTTATGATAGATGTTATATTTTAACCTTGCTCGTTTTGCTACTTGCCTTTCTTCGGAAAATGTTTTAACATAAGCAAACTGTTCCTGTCACATATTAAAAGTCCGTAAACATCTGTTGTAAGGAATTTCAGTAATTTTAAATTCAGGAACTACTGTAGATAAAAAAAATAGTCAGGATACTAAAGAATGTTTGTTGAAATATAGTCAGGACGTTAAAGAAATATTGAAAAACAGTTACGACATGTAACACTTGGCTAACTATGGGTTTTTGACACTTCTACACGCTTGACTTTTATGTTCACAAATATAAGTCATAAACAAATACCTAATTCACTATACCTTGGGAATAACCTACACCCAAACGAACTTGTAATTACTGAGTGTTTGCGCCCCAGCTAGGATTCGACCGGGGGCCTTTGGCTTAGAAACTTTATATATACATATATATGTATATATATTGTATATATATATATATATATATATATATATATATATATATATATATATATATATATCATATTTATAATATCATATTTATATGTATGTTTATAATATATATATGTTTATATAATATATATATGTATATATATACATATATATTTATTCATATTACTTATAATATATATATAATTATAATATATATGTGTATATATATTTTATATATAAAATGCTTTTTTCATAATTCCATTTTACTTAATTTACTTGAAGCTTCAACAACACGGACTGGGTCGACCCTTCAGAATTCTACTGGGAAGTTCCTCTTTACGCTTTGTACAAGGTCATGGGAAGTGACGAAGTTGACCTCCTCATTCTGGATACCAAAGGCACTGAGCTGCAGGTAAGGTGATACACTTGTTCTGTCTCATCACACACACACACATACATATATATATATATATATATATATATATATATATATATATATATATATATATATATATCAATATCATACTGACAACACATGCACCAATCAATAATCCATTATATGATTTTTGGCAACACATACCAATCAATATTCCATTATATGATTTTATATATATATATATATATGAATATATATATATTTATATATATATAATGACTGGTCACTTTTCACCAGATACACATGGAATTGTAATAATCACAATGCCCTCTTAACTTCTCGATATCTTAACACTTTTTAGAATACGCTTGTCATTACAAAGGCTGAGATCCAAATAGAAGAATACTAAAGAAATTTTAACGTCCGTAGCAGGATTCGAATCCGCATCCAGATTATCAGAACGAGGTCACGTCACCATGGTCAGGCTGGTAACATAACCTCGCTCTGATGCTCCGAATGCCGTTTCGAATCCTGCTAAGGATGTCAGAAGTTCTTCATATTCTTGCATTCGGATCTCAGCCTTTGAAGTGAGAAGCGTATCTAAAAAAAAAAGTGTGCCAAATTCGAGAAGTTAAGAGGGCATTGTGGTTATTATAATGACAATAAACACACGCACATACATATATACATATATACAATATATATATATATATATATATATATATATATATATATATATATATATATATATATATATATATATATATATATATATATATATTATTTAATGTGCTTGCACTTGCATAAAAGTGAACAAAACTATGAAGATGCATCAATATAAAATATATACGATACACGAGCGAAAGGTAAAACGATCACTTTCTGTCCGACAGATCCTTCAAACCCTGCCTTGGGACTCTGTGAAATTCAAAGTGCTGTGCATCGCCTACACCCACATCCCAGGGAACCCTCGATCTCTGCCCGAATACTTGAGCCTCAAGGGGTACACTCTGCTCAAGACACACGTCAAGGACATGTTCTTCGCCAGCAACGAATTCTTGCAGGAACAAAATGCGGATCAAAAGAGGTGAACTGCAGGTCTTGCAATAAGGATTTGTGGTTTTCTGCAGTGGGGCATTCTTGCCTCTGCTAAAAAGTTTATGCATTTTTTTCTCTTTCTGTCTGTCTGTCTGTCTGTCAATTAGCAGGCTCTTGTGAAAACTAATGAACATTTTTTTTAGGGATAATTTTGAGAAAAGATTTACGATGCTCTAAGACATAATATTAATCATATTTAAATGACGGCCAGAGTCTGGATTTTAAATCAGAATCTTTTATTGCTTCGTTTGCTGTTATTCTTACTGATGTATATAACATGAAACAGCAGCTCTATACTACTGCCAATGAAAGGAAAGGGAAATGAAGCTGCGTTTTGGGCAACTAAGCCTATTATGTTCACCCTCATTTCCTTTAAAGAAAATGTTAATGAAGTCGTGCATTTTTGTAACCCAGTCAATGATTATTTGGGAAAACCACGCTCACTGTTCCCATATCATTTACAGAAAATATACAAGATGCCGTGTATTTTTGCAACCCAACGGCTATTGGGGAAGCTTCATTCACTGTCCTCATAATCTTTGAAGAAAATGTTAAGTTAATGTTGCCATATATTTTATAACCCAACGGCTATTTGGGAACTACGTTCCACTGTCATATTCTTTAAAGAAAATGTTTAAAATGCTGTGTATTTTTGCAACCCAACGGCTACTTGGGAAGCTACGTTCACAGTCCTCATATTCTTTGAAGAAAACGTTAATGATGCCGTGAATTTTTGTGACCCAAATGCTTATTGAGAACTAAGATCAATGTCCTCATATTCTTTGAAGAAAATGATAATGGTGCCGTGTATTTTTGTAACCTAATGGCTATTTGGGAAACTACGTTCACTGTCCTCATATTCTTTACAGAAAATGTAAAAGATGATATGTATTTTTGTGACCCAACGGCTATTTGGGAATTTCCCTTCACTCTCTTCATATTCTTTACAAAAAATTTAAAAGAGGCCAAGTATTTTTATGATCCAACGGCTATTTGGGAAACTCCCTTCACTCTCTTCATATTCTTTAAACAAATGATAATGATGCCTTGTATTTCTGTGACCTAAAGGCTATTTGGGAAACTACGTTCACTGTCCTCATATTCTTTGAATAAAATGTTATTGATGCTGTTTATATTTTCAACCCAACGGCTGTTTGGAAAACTACTAGTAGTTCACTGTCCTCATATATATTTAAATAAAACGCAAAGACCAATTTTTGTGTACCTACGATAATCACATTGCTGGAATCTTGTATTTCCAATTGCCTTGTTTTTCTTTAGTTCATCTATGTTATTATAATTTATATTGTTTTTCAGTGTATTCTGGAAATGCATTTGTAATGTTATGAAATTTATTTATACCTTTTGAAAGCGCTAACACAAACTACTTAAATGAAGTTTTTCGATTCCTTAAAAAGTTCTATATTACCATGTTTCTGATTCTAATAAATAATTTTTTCCACACATTTTGTATCACATATTTTTATTTTAGCATTTACATATATGCCGAAAAAAAAATGAACTCAGGGGGTGTCATTCCTTAAAGTAGTGATTTAAAAAAAATGCTTTTTCGGCAAAAATAACCATTACTGTCGCATCTCTCAATTGACAATCGATGCACATCAATCACAATTTCGGTCAGTTGATTTGTTTGTCAGCTCTCTCTCTCTCTGTGAGTGTGTGTGTGTGTGTGTGTGCGCGTGGTAATCTCGCGCTGGATAACACACAAATCATATACAGGGCTTTAGTTCAGAACAATTATTCTGCACTTGTTCATCACGGATAACTCGCAATACATGAACTATGACGTGTTGTGTTTCTATCTTTTATATTTTCTCTGTTAGATACTGAATGATGATGCTGTTAAAATAAACGGAGATACTATAATAGTAGTCTTTACCTTCAAATTTATACATTATACTATATATATATATATATATATATATATATATATATATATATATATATATATATATATATATATATATATAATACATATATAGAAATCATCAACACACAATCACGTGTGGAACAGAAATAAATTTCTGACTCATCAGGATATATATATAGGTATATATAGTACGCTCTTGCTTCCACCAGACCTGGGTTATACATACATATGCATATATATATATATATTTATATATATATATATATATATAAACATATAAACATATATATTTATGGATATCTTCAATGTTATCTGACAGTAATGAAGAGATAAGTACGATATGCGCTCGCTCAAGAACCACTAAAAGTAACGATTCTCCACAATATTTTAAAGTATAAAATAAAGGTTTATAAACAGAGCCAAATTCCCATTGCCATAATATATATACAGTTCGGAGGAAGAATTCACGAAGTCATGGCGGAAGGTGCCGTAAGAGGGTTATGGTTAAGGGAGACGAGATCGAGTAATGAGAGAGTTTCTTCACTTGTACTGTGAAAATGGGGAGGGAGAGAGAGAGAGAGAGAGAGAGAGAGAGAGAGAGAGAGAGAGAGAGAGTTTACACTAATAAGAAAGGAAATATCGTGAAACGTGATTGATAAGGATCTGCCATTCTTATATATTAATTAAAAGAATGAGGTTGAAAAACAACGTAAAACCAAAAGACAAAGAGATCAATGAGCGGAATAACTGAGCATGCGCCAATAAATTCTCAATCAAATGGTGGAAAACTGTTGGCGTAAGACGGTTATTTGTATAACAAATAGAAAAAAGCACTAACCTTTTCATCTCGAAAATTCGAAATTCTCAAGACTCTTCGAATGCATTTCATTAGGAAGAAGATGGTCCCTGTAATGACAAAAAAGCTGCTTTGTTCAGCCTTCGAACATATAGTTTTCTGTTATCCCAAGGTAACTTGATGACTTCGGTGTCCCTTTTTTCTGATTTTGATCCATTTGATTTGGAGGACTCTCGAAGAGCTGAAAGACAAGGTTATATGAAAGCGTGCTGAAGGCTGTGAAAACAATGGTAAAGTCATAAAACAGCGAAACAAATTGCCGGCTAACAAACAGTGGAGTTTATTGAAATGCCGTCGGATTTTTTTTTTTTTAGGAAATTCAGGAAACAGGCCTGAGTCATTTCCTCCCTACCTACAAGAGGTCTCTCTCTCTCCCTCTCTCTCTACACACACACACACACACACACACATACACACACACACACACACACACATATATATATATATATATATATATATATATAATCATAAACTTGACATCAAAGGAACGTGCTACATGGAAGGAAAGATGTGAAGGGGATAAAAATCAGCACAGAAACAAAGCGAAAAAGTCACATCTCTATCAGCATCGACCACAGGATTCAGTGGGTTGAGAGATCAACAGTCTTATGACTTTGTCAACTAAAATAGGATGCAATAAGGCCAAATCCCTGACCAATTACTGTAGTACAAAGTACAAAGAGGACCTCTAGAGTCTAGAGCGACCGATATTTAGTGACTCAATATACCATAGATAGGGAAAAATTATATCAGAGAGAATATTAGGAACAAACTGCGTGGAAAAATTAACAAAAGACGAGCAAGGAGCGACGTGCTAGATGAGATTAGAGGAAGGTTGCCCTATCATACCATGCTAAGAAGAATTCAAACATCCATCTGTCTCGAATTCTGATATATTTTATAAACGATGGAATAAACCCATCCTCACCACCGCATCATAGTGTTCTAGCAGTTACTGCTTTTTTTTATGCCGAAAAATATACAAAGAACTTACTGGCCATTGTCACCAAACATTTGTCCTTTCAATGATCACTAAGGCCTCTAAGTCCTCGATTTCCTCACACTTTGAGGGTACGCTCATCATTAAAAGTCTTGAACCAAAGAGGGAGATAAAGTTTCATCTCATTTAGTCGACGATTACCTCGTCGAGGTCCTACCATTTGGATTTATATGAAAGTATACATTTTGATATAGCGCTGATTATTCATGTTTGTTTCTTTTTTTTCTGCCTTCCGTACTCAAAAGTCTCGCTCTCTCCTTCTTTTACTCCACATCAGCTGTGGCTCACAACAGTCGATTAACAACCAGATATAAAGTTCTCCGTTGGGAGAGTCGGTAGAGTTGTCGCCTAGCACTCGCTAGGCCCGAGTTCGAGTCTCCGGCCGGCTAATGAAGAATTAGAGGAATTTATTTCTGGTGATAGAAATTCATTTCTCGCTATAATGTGGTCCGGATTCCACAATAAGCTGTACGTCCCGTTGCTAGGTAACCAATTGGTTCTTAGCCACGTAAAATAAGTCTAATCCTTCGGGCCAGCCCTAGGAGAGCCGTTAATTAGCTCATTGGTCTGGTAAAACTAATATAAACTTAACTTAACAACCAGATATATGTTTCACTGCCTAGGTCAAGCTGGATTTTTTAGTGAAAATGTACATATTTAAATTAATTTAATTCCTCTGTAACCTTCCAGATCCACGTAGCTGGTAATAAATAAGCTGGACGACTGACACAGAATTCTGAATAACGATGGAAGAGGGAATCACCTGAAAAAGAATAGCCACAGTATATTGCAGACAACTTCTCAATAGCAATTTGTTTCAGAGCACATCTTAACTATGCACCGAAGAGTCTGGTGAGATTAAGTGCAGGTTTAGGGACTCTGAGATCAAGGAGTTATTGACTTGATCCTTGTATTTCTTTAGTTCGCTGTTCCTGGAAAGCAATGCAACTTCATATCCCTCAACTCTAAAATAGGATGACCTAGTGATTTATGTCTAGCCATTCGTACAGAGAATTTCCCTGAGCCCTGGTGGTTCATGACGCCAATCCCCTCGCCTGAAAGTTGTTTGTCACGTATGTTGGGAAGTTGAAGTTCTAACCTTACATACCTACTTGTTTGGTAACAAAGAGGTTGGAAGAAAGAATTAAGTATACCTTAGTTTAACCAGACCACTGAGCTGATTAACAGCTCTCCTAGGGCTGGCCCGAAGGATTACACTTATTTTACGTGGCTAAGAACCAACTGGTTACCTAGCAACGGGACCTACAGCTTATTGTGGAATCCGAACCACATTATGCTGAGAAATGAATTTCTATCACAAGAAATAAATTCCTCTAATTCTTCATTGGGCGGTCTGAGAATCGAACGTTGGCCCAGCAGAGTGCTAGCCGAGTACGATAGCATCCAGCCCAATGAGGAACTAAAAGAATGGTAGAGAATAACGAATGAGGATGTGATAGGGAAATAAGATGAAAAATGGCAAAAAATGGGAGGAATGGGGTAAATATAGGAAATATGCCACAGCAAACTGCAGGCAACTTCTCATTATCCCAGTTATTTCAGATCCCATCCTAGACTCACAAGGAAGGGTTCTGGTGAAATTAGGTTCAAGTTTATGAACGACGAGATCAGGGAGATACGGCCTTGATTCTGGGGCCTAGTACAAGGTACTGGTGCCACGAAGCCCAAGTGATCTTGATGGGTGGTGACTAACACAAAGAAATTTACTGACTTTGATGAAAGTCTGCTTCTTTCTCCAACAACATAGAAATTTTGCTTCCTACTGGAGTTATTATTATTATTATTATTATTATTATTATTATTATTATTATTATTATTATTATTATTATTATTATCTAAACAACAAGTTCTTATCTATAAGAAAGCTGTAGAAAACGCAAGACAAATGACAGTCATATCCACTCCCTAACCATTCAATGAAGGGTGAAGCATAATACGGAACAACTTTCGCAGCCTTACCATTTCTGAGATACAAGCTCATCGCGTCCCAATCAGAGAAGCGCAATATAATTAGCTACAGTTCCCTTGGTACAGGAAATGTTTCCTAAAGGAGAGAGAATCCTCCTAATCTATTAATTTACCAAACTAAAATCCGAGGCTTGAAACCAATGTGACATTCGAAATCCTGCAATAAACATTCCACAGCCGGTCCTTTTATGACAAGGCATCAAAGCAAGGAAGAGATATTCGAGATTTCTCAAAAATTTCCTCAGTAAGAAATCAGGGCAAATTCTTTCTTCCATTTCTCCGCATACTTGTCAATGATCGTACGAGAAAGATGGCAATAAAATTATGGAAACGATTTATATACATGAATTGGGTTTTC
This sequence comes from Macrobrachium rosenbergii, assembly GCF_040412425.1. Classification (NCBI taxonomy): domain Eukaryota; kingdom Metazoa; phylum Arthropoda; class Malacostraca; order Decapoda; family Palaemonidae; genus Macrobrachium; species Macrobrachium rosenbergii. Next base: position 36,941,175 of record NC_089787.1, on the reverse strand, counting down.
AGTTTGAATGGAGGAATTCAAGATTTGCGTATTTTGTAAATCAGTTTAATTTTCCACAAACAAAATGTAAAATAATGCACTGATTATGAAAGATGGAAACATTTTTAGTCGCCGGGAGACATACCGGTATTGCATTTTAAACAAAATCAGGATTTCCGAAATAGTTTTCTTTTTAAGGTACCAAGATAACCTAAGAAACGTGAACAACAATGATTCGTCAGATATTTCTGATTTTGGAAAAGGTATTACAAAATCTTAGCTGAAAAGGTTCCTCTTGTAGCCGACGAACGCTTTTTTTTTTTTTTTTTTTTTACCTTTCTTGAATATTTTTCCATGTGTTTGTAAGTTTGGCACAGGTAAGAGGACACCTTAAATTACCAACTGTAAAAAAGAAAAAAGGAAATGGTATATTGTTGAAATATACAAAAAACACACACATTTGTAAGTGTCTATATATAAACACATACATATATATAACACACACACACACACACACACACACACATATATATATATATATATATATATATATATATATATATATATATATATATATATATATATATACATACATACATATATACATATACAGTATATATATGTATATATATATATACAGTATATATACAGTATATGCATATATATCACTCTGGCTTGCTACACGAGTTAGCCTTTTGGAAGAGAGGGAGAAAAGATATCTCTTACTTACAAATGTGGGTCTTTTACCGGGACCCAAAGCCACATCTTGCCCTGACTTCCGTGTCAGTTTAATCACATCAATTAACAATTACTTTAAAATTCACCTGCTAAGGTTCTACAATGGTTGCTAAGACTCAACCAATCTGTTAATTATATTCCCCCCTCTCTCGGAAGCAACTTCTATAGGATCTCCTCTAACAAGGAGTTTCTAATTCATTGGACTCCAGTCTACACACTATACCATACAAAGAGATGAGTACCCTTTAATAATTTAAATGCATGATCACTCTTTATTATCCACTCAACACTTTTATTTACCGTAGGCTTAACAGGTACTAGAGGACCAATATATGAAAGCCCTGTATCTACTGTAATAAATCTTATGGGTAACAACTGAATGGATGGTCAAAAATTGTGTTCCAAACATTAATTTTTTCCAGAACAGTGACGTTACACTGATATAATTTTCACTTAAATCTTTTAAACTAGTAAAAAAAATTGCATGATTAAATATTGGACCTTACAATATTCTCCAAACAATTCGTGACTCCAATCCCTGCATTCAGTCGTAATCAGCTGAAGAAACCTCTCTGTGTAATCACAGATGATCCCAAGGTCTAGATACACCTGTTAAGACGGAATACCTGCTTTGCCTGAATGTGGAGGAATCTGTGCTTAGAACTTCCCATTGAACAGTGTAGTTCATGAATTTACATTTCTGTTTAAAATTCGGTCGTAAAATATTTTTGAACATTCAATGATTTTGAGAACGAAAAGGAATAATATTTACAAAAGAGTTTCCGGAAGTGTTGAATATATTATTTTATACGGGCCATTCTATTTATAGCAAGAGTCCCCACTGTGCAGGCTAAAGGCAGGTGTACAACAATACACTTTAGCAGCCATTGCACACGTATCACCCAGTTGATATTTAGGCACCAAGTGCATCAGGTGTGTTTACGACAGTTTGGAGCGACGCTGCATATATATATATATATATATATATATATATATATATATATATATATATATATATATATAATATATATATATATATATATATATATATATATATATATATATATATATATATATATATATATATATATATAATATATTACATTTATGTATATATATTCCAGAAATCACAAATTCATATGTAAAAAGTTATTTTTTCCGAGGACCCTCAAAGATACAGAAGCTTCAAAAAGAGGAGATTATTTCAAGTTCTTGAAACCAACCTGCTTCTGTCTTCAGGTAACCAAATAATGAAGGAAAACACGTGCATGGCCGGTTTATATATATATATATATATATATATATATATATATATATATATATATATATATATATATATATATATATATATATATATATATATATATGCCCAAGTTGGTCGACGGCTTCCTCTCCTATTCCAGGCCCGTGACCTGGGTATCAGGCCTTGCCCCGTGTGATCTTTGTAGCTATTTTCTTTCTGCTTCAGCGTGTTCATTGCTTGTATGTGTGTGTGTGTGTGCGTGTTTGATGTGAGATGGTGATGAACTGGCTGACCAGGGTTTGTAAGGAAAAGTTCCCAAAAATAGATATAATAAGAATAATTGTTTCATTGCATAGATGAAGAAAACAGAGGCCGCTAAAAATTACATGGGCAAAACGTTACTTAAAATACCATGGAAGTTTTATGTTACATTTTGATTGAGAAAGTGAAACATAACAGGAGGAATGAAGGTAAAGAGGAAAAGCTGTATGGGGATGCAAGGACCTAGAAAAATCTAATGCTAGAAGCAACAGAGACACAAAGTAGAGGGTGTTGCAATTGCATAGCACTGAAGATAAGACACTGGGACTGATAAAAACTTTTTTTGACAGATGATATGCGTGAGTAAAGTGCTGTAGGCGGGAGGGTGATTGGTTTGGAGAAAAACTGGACCTGAGACAAGTGTGTGTGTTGTCCTCGTAGCTGTCAAATATTTTTGTTGCAGGTGTACAGCTGAAGGAAAAGAAAATGAGTTATAAATTGGATGTGGAGTTGATGCTTGTAAAGGTAGTGCTTACTGGCATAGTGGAAAGAAAGTGCAAAGAGGTAAAAGAGATGAATAATGCTTGAGGGGTAAATGTAAGTAAGAGTAACTTCATGATGGTAAAAGGAAACTGGGAAGGTGGTCCAATGGATATTAATATGGATGGCGGAACAAACGAAGCAGTTGGTTTGTATAGTATTTGTGAATAAATGTAATGCATGATAGATGGATAACAAAAGAGGTTAGACACAGAATAAGCGAAGTAAGAAAGATATCTGGAAGTGTGCAAAAGAAGTGGGAAGAGATCTGAATTGTCTGTTGAAGCAAAAGTGGGGATGCAAGAAGGGAATTTTGAGCTAATTCTCCTTTATGGAATTGAAGTGTGGAAGATGAATGCAAATGAAAGAAAAAAGGCTGAAGTTGTTAAAGTGAACTAAAGGGTGAGAAGTATGGAGATACACAGAAGAGAAAAAATATTTAGCATTTGTGGTCATGTGGAAAGAAATGATGGCGATAGGTTGGAGAACAGTGCATAATCTATAAGTGCTTGGGAGAAGGAGAGAAAGTTCTAGAAAGGGTTGGATAGATGGGGTGGTAAAGGCACTGGAATGGATGGGCCTTAATATCCTGGAACCCCGAGAAGACAGATGAAAGGTGCTGCGCTTGTAAGGAAATTTGATGCACTTCAGATACGTGGGCGTATGAAGTACATAGTTAACGTTGTAGAAGTTTTATTGCACAAGGGATTTTATCAACGGTTCAACACTAACAGTAAAAATTAAAAATATGGCAGTATATATATATATATATATATATATATATATATATATATATATATATATATATATATATATATATATATATATATACACAAAACACACACACACACACATATATATATATATATATATATATATATATATATATATATATATATATATATATATATTACCATGTATATTTACTTCTTTGAGAAGGTTGTTTGTAGAGGTTTGGCTTCATATCCCAATTAGTATTCTGGGATATGACTGAGACACCACCATGCCCTTCTGAACAGTGGCTATAGAGCATTAATTTTTCAAATATTATTTTTTTTCCACAGGATGCCGAACTTGTCCTCAGTGGTGGTGAGAACATGGCAAAGCCTGAGAACAGACATGACAAAGGGGAAGTTCATTCTGCTGTCGTTATGCGTCTTTATGTTCTTCTTACTCATGCACATAAGTACGTTTCGATGATGTGGTAATTTCCATGATCAGTATTACATGATCTTATATTTCGATTGGGAGGTTCTTGAAAGTTAATTCAGTTCTTACACAAATAAAACACATTAGTGTTTCATGTGATAAAGCTGTTTCCATTACCAATTTGTCGCAACTTTATTCATGGGAAGATTAATTCAGTGATAAATATTGCTACTCGTACAAAATCTTATATCTTTGGTAGCATATGGCCATTCTACGCATAATTCAACAACAACAGGTGAAAAAAAAACATAAAGAAATAATAATGAATATGGGTTCAGTTTTCAAAATATTGCTCTATCCAAAGGATTAAATGAATGGTATACAAATGATTCAAGTTTACGTCCCCTGTTGTCAACATGCAATTCCTAGAAATTTGGTATGCACAGGACACTCGTATGCTATAGCTTTTTCATGTGTATATGGGGTCTTTACCTCAAAATCATGCCGGACTCACTGGTTTTAATTACTGATCCTCTTGCATTTTAAGTTAGGAATCTATATGAATATCTAATGCTAGGTGTTTATTATATGTTTCCATTAGGATAAACAACATTCAGTTGAAGGCAAATTAAAAAATAATAGCATAAATATGATTGTTGCGGTCAGTGTCTCTCAATAGTATATAGTACGACAACCAATGATTTCTTGTCTGCCACGCTACAAACTAATCCTTGGAAATTGACTAAAATGCACTGCGTATCTTGAATCTAGTTCTCTGAAAATTAATGACATTTTGGAAAATAAAGATTCCAGTCTACTTTTTTTATTAAAGCAAATACCCTTCTACTCTCACAGCATCTGAAGTAAGAGGAGATGAATCAAGCTTCATGGAAAAATTCGACGGGGCGTGGCAAGGCGACCAGGAAGCTGTAACGAGTTTGAGCCTTCTCCTTAAAGCCCCAGGTTCGAATGGCTTTGCCTTAGATCACCCGGGAAAGAATGATTTTTCTGACCATGGCCAGAGCTCTGAGCTCGCAAAAATCCTTAGGAAAAAGGCAAGAATTTACCTTTAACTTTGCCTGTAGACAAAATGGTTAACCTCAAATTGCTCCAGTTTTCAGAACTGATGGTTTGTTTGATTGTGTTCTGGGTTGTCCAGCACTAGGAAAACTATAACGTTATTGATTCAACTACATTCCAGTTTTCTTCCAAGATACGGAACTTACAGTTCATTCCGCTGTCTTTTAATTTGCTTCCAAAGTTCGGATTTCCTGCAAATTTGAAACTCAGTGAGTTAATTCAGATATCCTCCAAAAATATCGAAATTATCAGAAAATGGCAATCACGCTAAAATTCATTTAGATATTATCGATATTATACAATTAAAGACAATTCGAATCTTTCTGCCTTCTAATTTCTCCCAGAATGCAGTAATTATGAATCAATATTATTTCTAATTTCCGATAAATAAGATATTTTACCAATTATTAAACTTTACACTAACTTGTTCCCAACACAAGCTATGACTCATTCATTCTTCTACGCCGCATAATTTAGCTCTGGTTTAGACGCTCACCAATTTCTTTCAAACCACGAAAATTACGGCTAACAACAAAACGTCTTCCAGGAATTCGGCTTCTTCATAGACGCCCACGCCGGCGACGGCGAGAACGGCAGCGTGAGTCTCCTTTTCGAACGCCACATGAAATGGTACGGCCTCCTGGTGGAAGATGACTACGACACCTTCGTGGAACTGCAGGAGAAGGGCAGGAATTCTTTCGCCATCCACGCCAAACTCTCGACCACAGACAGAATGAAGTTGACCAAAAATAGGTGGGAAGATGCAACCAGAAAAGACTGACCTCAAAGTATTTAAAACTTGAATTTTGGTTTTTCGTCATCCTCATCATCATCATCATCACCCTCCTTTACCTACAAAGACCTTCTAACCAGGCCTCATTTAGTTCTTCCTGCGGGCCTTACTTATTTGTGACAGTTCATAAACTTCTTGAATATCTTCTTTTTCCGTGGCGCAACCGTTTTTCAATAGATATTCCTTCAATTTGGTGACTATTCTTTAGATTTTTCTTTGAAATTTTATTTAAAAGCCTAAAGATACTGACAAATATACGTTGGACAATTAAATTATTTTCCTGTGTGATAAGAGCAGTTTGCTAATAACCAAAAAAAAAAAACTATTTTCTGAATAAAGATTATCACGAAACCATGTATTACTTTTCAAGACACTTTCTGAATAAAGATTATCACGAAACCATATATTACTTTTCAAGACACATACTACCAGTACGAGCAAGGAGACCAGTACAGCTCATGAAAAAAAAAAATAAAATAAAAAAAGTGAAACTGTGGGGCAATAAAATCAAACTCTTCAGAAATCAAGGGATTCTTTCAATTCCGAAGAAGACAAAGAATTCAAGGAATCAGAGACGGAGAGAAATAAATGACACATTACAAGTACCGGTGTTTGCGTGTCACCAATATTCTCTTTACAACTACAGTTATCTATCCTAACCAATGTCCGTCTCTATCTTTCTTTGTTCATGCATTCACATAATTCAATTCAGTTGAATTCAATATTAATGGGCTGTTTGTGACTTAATAAATGAAACATTAATGGGGTATTTGTGATTTAATATCTGAAAGTAAACAATTTCATGTGCGTACACAGGAACAAATTATCATACATATGTAGCCATGTGTTACGCACTTACGGTCAGATATCATGGCGGAAATGAGTTGATTTCAATTATAATTCGACGGGAATATGTACTGTACAACAAAAGCGAAATCAACTCTTACCTCTACTGATGGCTAAGGGTATTAAGTAACTGTCACCCATGTAGCAACCCTGAAAGGCTTGGGTCTGAAGGTTCAAAGCCGTGTCAGGGGTACGTGTTAACTATTAATCATAAAGAATTCCCTTCGAATGCTAGACACTCCCAAAGTACAAAGAATTCGATTTTAACCAGATTCTTGTGGCATAATAATTAAAAGTTTCAAAATTGGCACCCAAAAATCAGTTATATATATATATACACACACATATATATATACACATATATATATATATATATATATATATATATATATATATATATATATATATATATATATAAAATACATCACCACAGGTAAAAAAATGAGAGATACCCAGTCTCTTATTTTTTCACCTGTGTTGTTGTGTGATAACCGAATCACGCGTTAAAGTGATTGTAATCACACACACACACACACACACACACACATATGTATATATATATATATATATATATATATATATATATATATATATATATATATATATATATATATCTATATATTACTCAATAAATCAATAAATTCTTGCTTCACTCCAAGGAAATGAAATCGAATGTTTGCTTACCTAATACCTACTTTGTTTAAATACTATTTAACTGTTTCTCTTTTTTAGCAGACTCCTGGACCGGACTGACCCCGCTAACTTCCACTGGGAAATTCCTCTTTACTCTTTGTTCAAGGCCATGGGAAATACAGAAGTAGATCTGCTCATTTTGGACACAACGGGCACTGAACTGAAGGTACCTTTCTCAATGGGATATATGACAAGAAATACTGTCCTCGAGGTTTATTTGGGGGTACTGCCCCGGGGTTGGGGAGCAAGAAACTGGGGAGCTCAAGTTTCCAGTACAAAGAATTCGATTTTAACCGGATTCTTGTGGCATAATAATTAGAAGTTTCAAAATTGTCAATTAAAAAGTCTTTTCAACTACTGCCAAGTTTTATTTGATGCAAAGTACAGCAATAGTTATATAAAACGACTAATTCCTCTAGCAATGAAAATATTCCACTAATGTTATCTTATTGATAGTCAAAAAAAAAAATCCAAGAACCACATTTTAAAATTCCTCCTTTTCTTGATTTCTGCATCTGTAAATCGACTTAATCTTTTATAACGGGTTTGACTTTCCAAACTGAATGAGCATGGAAACTCACTAATACAGGACTGAAGATAAGATCAATTTTTAGAAAATACCTCGACTTCATATTCTTATGTATAGAAGAATGAAAAGAATTGACAGTAACTGATGAAGCTGAATCATCGATTGAAATATGAAAGTGACAGCGCCCATTGCCTTTTTTTCTTCTTGAGCTATTCTATGTTAGGGGAACTGTCTTAACATTACGACTGAACATCATATAATTATATATATATATATATATATATATATATATATATATATATATGTATTTATGTATATATATTTATGTATATATATATATGTATAAATATATATATATATATATGTATTTATGTATATATATATGTATAAATATATATATATATATATATATATATATATATATTATATATATATATATATATATATATATATATATATATATATTTATATATATATATATATATATATATATATATATATATATATATACAAATACATACATATATATATATATACTGTATGTATATAATGTATATGACCTTTATTAGGAGAGATGTCTTAGCATAAATACATTTTATATATATATATATATATTATATATATGTATATATAAAATCCTTCATTAGGGGGAATGTCTTAGATTATGTCTTAACACACACACACACACACACACACACACACACACATATATATATATATATATATATATATATATATATATATATATATATATATATATATTTATATGTGTGTGTACATACGCATGAAAATATATAAAGATGCATTCACAACACACCAACTATTATAGAATGAAAAGTGAAATGACCATTTTTTCCTCGGTACTTTCGTCCCACAGATCCTCAAAACCTTGCCGTGGGACTCAGTGAAAATCAAAGTGCTGTGCATCGCCTACACCCACATCCCAGGGAACTCTCGATCCCTGCCCGAATACCTGAGCCGCAAGGGGTACACTCTGCTCAAGACTCACGTCAAGGACATGTTCTTCGTCAGCAACGAATTCTTGTGGGGAAAAAAATGAAACTCAAGAAGGTGAATTACGTGTCTTCTTCGGATTCATAGCTTTTTAAAATGCGCATCTTTACCTCTCAGAAGGTTTTATTTTTTGAAACGTATTTTTACCTCTGGGAGAGTTTTATTTCTGTTTGGTTCATTTGCTTCTTACCAGAATTACCTGAAAATTAATTAGCGGTTTTCAAACTGGACTTTACCGAGAAGGTTCAATATTTTCGCAGAGAATAATTGATCACATTTTAGTGGGGAACATAGTCTGGTTCTAGAATCAGGATATCTTTTAATGCTTTCCGTTGTAACTGGTACTGATGTGTACCATTAAAAAACGGAAGCTTCATGCTGTTTGTGAGAGAAAACATGAATGACACAAATTATCAGGCTAATTATGTTCATCGCATGAGCAGAGGTCTGCTTCTTTCGCTGCCATTTTTCCACTTTTTCATTTTATCTTTTTTTTTTTTAGATCCTTTTAAAAGTGAGTCTGTAGTCGTACAACTTTTTTATTTGTACATCTTGGTTTATTTTCCTGCTGAACTAACTGTTAGACACATATCCAGTTATTTGTTTTGTTTTATGACTTCGATTCTCCTACAGAATTTGCTCTCCCCTTTCCGTCATATATTTTGATAATTTCAATTACATGTATGCTGCGAATGAATAAATTCTTAAGGAACAACGACTTGAAGTACTTAATTTTAGTTTCCATTTTCATTAAATTAATGCTTTTCTGGCACCATGACCATTACTGCAGCATCTGTCAGAATACTGTTAGAACCAGTCAATAGAAGACCTTGTCACAGGACTGATTAGGTTTGACGATGCGGACACTGACCGGCTAAATCATATAACCTCGTGGTCTAGTGATGCCTGAACACTGAGAAACCTAGTTTTCAAGTTCCTAAATAATGTATTCTCTTATTCCTCAAAGAGGAGACGGGCATAAAGTTATCACCTTTATGACAAAATATTTGCTGATAATCGGAAGGACATCTTCTGGAGCCACCTATTTAAGGGGAAAAGCTCATGCAAGTGAAAGAGTAAAAATTTGTTACATCGAGGACTGCATGGATAAATTTGAGTGTGTCAGAAGAAGTTATCACAGTGAAAGTAACTAGGGCAGGACTGGAAAAGGATGAGAGATAACTGGGGACCTTGCCCTGCTGGGTTTGGGGAGCATAGAAGGGTGATTGTGCTAGGTGATTTAATTGCAAATGTGACAGAGAAAGAAATGCCATGTGGGTTAATGTGGAGTTCCTGAGATAAATGACAGTGAAGAGTCTATCAGAAATGTGTTAACGGAAAGATAAGCTGTGGAAGTGATAGTGAAAAGAGGAACAGCTGGAGATGCTGATAAGCAAGTGAGGAGAACATATAGAGGAAATTGATGAAAAATTCCATGTCGTTTCAGGATGGTGGGAAGAGAGATAAAAGCGATGAGTTGCAAGCGAAGGGAATGAGAAATCTGAAGAAAGTATGAGAAAGTCAGGAAGGACTAGGGAGGATAATGAAGTGTACTACTACAAAACAAATACTAAATGCAGAGGGAATAGTTAACGAGCATCTCAGTAAAGGGAACCAACGGGGACTATGTCTGGATAAGAGAGAGGCTAAGAAGGAATGGGTGAGAGGCATAACCGTTTCCTTGTACAACAGTTGTTGTGACAGGGGAGGGTGTAGAACAGAATAGAACAGAATATAGAATTCAGGACAAAGGCCAAGTGCTGGGACCTATAAGGTCATTCAGCGCTGAAAGGGAAACTGACAGTTAGAAGATCTGAAAAATGTAACAGGAGGAAAAACCTCGCAGTTGCAATATGAAACAATTGATAGAGACGGTGGAAAGTCAGAAGGAAGAAAGAGAATATGAACTGAGGTAGAGTAAAAGGAATGTAAGGGATTTCAGCTAGGAGCCGAAGGGACGTTGCAAAGACCCTTAAGTAGTGCCTACAGTGCACCACTTGAGGTGCACTACCGGCACTAAACCCCTACGGGGATAATAAGAATTACAGGGGCATAGCATTACTGTAATATACTAGGGTATAGTAGTGGGATCTTCGACTGAGAAAGTGTGAAACATGACAGAACAAATGACAGGGAAAGAGTAAGAACAATTTAGGTTTAAAAAGACCAAGTAAAATTGGGCCGAAGTTTCTTCGGCGCAATCGAGTTTTCTGTACAGCCGCTACAGCTTATAATCAAGGCCACTGAAAACAGAACTATCTTTCGGTGGCGTCGGTATAATGCTGTATGAATCGCGGCCCATGAAACTTTAACCACGGCCCGATGGTGGCCTATCCTATATCGGTGCCAGAAGCAAGATTATGGCTAACTTTAACCTTAAATAAAATAATAACTACTGAGGCTAGAGGGCTGCAATTTATTATATTTGATGATTGGAGGGTGGATAATCAACATATCAATTTGCAGCCCTCTAGCCTCAGTAGTTTTTAAGATCTGAGGGCGGACAGAAAAAAGTGAGGACGGACAGACAAAACCGGCACAATAGTTTTCTTTTCAGAAAACTAAAAAAGAGGGTATGTGGACCAAGTGTTTCTTATCAAACTGTTATATGAGACGATTGAGGGTAAAGGAGAATAGCTGTGTGACACACATCGATCACTAAGCAACGATTATAAGCATTCCAAAAATAGGGATAAAGTTAACACACTGGTGTTCTGAATTTCCTTTGATACATAAAAAAGTGAGAGGCAGGGGTTAAAGAGGAACGTGTTACAGTAATGAAAGATCTCTCTCTCTCTCTCTCTCTCTCTCTCTCTCTCTCTCTCTCTCGTAACTTTATGAAATGACGTTGTTGCAAAATAGAAGAACTTAATTTACGAAAAATGTTACAGAAAAATAATTGTTTTCCATTTGCAAGCAAGACAAGGTTATCAAGTAGAACAGAGAGAGAGAGAGAGAGAGAGAGAGAGAGAGAGAGAGAGAGAGAGAGAGAGAGAGAGAGAAACCTGTTTCCACTAACAAAGAAAAATGGTTACAAGGGAAAATGACGAATAAAGATATATCACCTTCACATTATAATACCAATTTTACGAGGAACAAAATGAACATGGGATGATGTGTTCACGGAATAGAGTAACTGAGAATAAGTCACGTGTTGGAAATTCTGTCGGATTAATCACTGAGAGAGAGAGAGAGAGAGAGAGAGAGAGAGAGAGAGAGAGAGAGAGAGGTCACACATATCAATTCAGAGATATGGCAGCTATGTAGTTTATAAAAATTAAAGATATAATAAAGAGACCTCTAGGTTCGTGTTATTCCAAGGTGGCTTGACAACTCAGGTGTTCCTTTTATCAGGATTATGATCTTTGAGTTGGAGATCTACCAGCTATTTAGAAAGGCTCATTAAAAACTACCTCCCCGACTCGGGATTAACATGAGAAAAAGAGGAAGATTACAGTACATAGCAAGGGAGAGGTTCTAATACATCACATATAAGGAAGTGTGCTGAAGGATGAAAAGACTGCAACAATTTGTCAATAACCATAAGTCAAGTGTTTGAAATTCTGTCGGATTAATCAATGAGAGAGAGAGAGAGAGAGAGAGAGAGAGAGAGAGAGAGAGAGAGAGAGACGACGAAAGTTCTGGAAATGGAGATTCTGTAGCGAATGTTGTCGTTCATAAAATGGAAACACGAGACTTGAAAAAGGACCGAAGATAAAGACTTGTTTTAGAAGCCGACCTTATTTGTTTTACGATATGAAGGTTCAAGGACATGAAATATGAAGATTTTATTGAGTTTTAGTCTCTCAAAACTTTTATATAAATATATAGATACAAAGATTGATGGGAGACTATATGAAGAACGGAGGTTGTATGACTGACAATGGAAGAGTGAATCTCAGTACAGAAACGTCCTCACGATCACCGACATAAAATTAAAAAGAAGAGAGAGAGAGAGAGAGAGAGAGAGAGAGAGAGAGAGAGCGTAGGTTTGACGTAACGATTGAAGTTTAAAACAGTTTCCATTTAAAAAGATATGTCGCTTGCTTCTATTATATGAACACCAAACCGAAAAATTAAAGATAAATAGAGAGAGAGAGAGAGAGAGAGAGAGAGAGAGAGAGAGAGAGAGAGAGAGAGAGAGAGAGAGAGAGAAAGTATAGGTTTGTCGTAACGAATGAAGTTGAAAGAAGTTATATATCAACATTAAACCGAAAAATTATAGAGAGAGAGAGAGAGAGAGAGAGAGAGAGAGAGAGAGAGAGAGAGAGAGAGAGAGAAGAATGGCAACCATTCTTCACGTACCCGTGATTTTACATTACGGTCATTTTCATGGACTCATAATGATTTTTCTTGTTCTTTCAAGCCTGATATTATACTTATTACTCAATCCATTTCAGAGTAAGCATTCTGTGCCATTATAATTTTTTCTGAAAATGATCACGTTTCGCTGGGCGAAGCAGATCATTTATAAAGGACCCCCAGCTTTTTGGAAAATTACTGCGCTGTTATATTTTCCACAGCAGTTTTTTTTTTATTCTTGAGACTGTCTTGGTGTGGCATTTACTCTTTGCTCGAGTAATTTTGTATTCTTGCTCTGGTTATTAAACTAAATTTATGATGGAATGGTTCACGGATACGTTCAGTGTTTCATTTTGTTAGAACATGTGTGACTGCTTCAGCTGCAATTGTGGCGGACATATTTACACTTACACACACATATACATATATATGTATATATATGCATATATATTATATACATACATAAATACATACATACACACACACATAATATATACATATGTGTTTGCGCCAGTGTATATACGTGATACACATAACAAAGCGTTATCATTAGTATCTTCTAATCTTATAAGTAAGGATTCATTCAGCTGCAATTGTGGCGGACATATTTACACTTACACATACATATACATATATATGAATATATATACATATATATTATATACATACACACACACACATATATACATATGTGTTTGCGCCAGTGTATATAAGTGATACACATAACAAAGCGTTATCATTAAAACAAATGAAAAGCCAATGAAAAATAAGACTAACTTTTAAAAAAGTCCGTTTTGCTCTTCGATAAACATGCTCCTTGTTAATAACGCAAACGAACAAAGAAAGACAAACGTAACATTAACACGTACAAGAATGACGAAAAAATTCCCATCTTGCCTCCCAGCTGAAGAGCTAATCTAAACACTAAGCGAGAGGAATTGTTTGTTTACTGTGTCTTGGTGTTTACCAACTGTCATACAGCTAAAGCTATGCTAACCCTTCTAAGCCTTTCTCTCGGCGTCCCCTACGCGCGCTGTCTACACCAAGGACCTCAGTCTACACTGTTATATTTTCCTTCGCGTTTCAAGAACACTTGAGACTAGAAAAGAGAGTATGTAGAAACCAAGAATAAACTGGAAGTACAAAAACATCCGGTAAATGAGTTGGCACCTTCAAATTAGGCTTCTGATCATTATTTGATACTGTTTTACGATTGCTTAATTGCTCCATCGTCAACAGATTAAAAAAAAACTGAAGGAAAAATTCTTTATCATTCATTGAACACTATTAAAATCCTAGGCAGCAAAGAATGTCTCTAGGAAAGTGGAAGACGAGGATGTCGTGTGAGTAGAACTTCATCAGTTTCAAGCCAAGATGCAATGCATTACTAACCTTCACAATTCATCTTGCATTTTGCTAATTTATCTATATTTTTATCTCTTTATTAATTTCTCTTTATTTTATTTTCTAATAACTGATCTCTTCTTCCTGTATTCCATATTCTTTAGAAGCCTGAATTTTAAGTCAATGGCCCCTGTAGGCTTGTGCCATATGAGCGTGTGTTTTATCTGCAGAAGAATAAATAATAATAATAATAATAATAATAATAATAATAATAATAATAATAATAATATAATTTGCAGCAGCAGACCCTCTTTTAAACAGGTTCTATTGAATATTATTTGCTGCTTCAGCTGCATTTATTTTGTAGAAGACTTTTTCTATTTTCCTTTTGCGGACTTCTCTTCAGTGGAGGTGCGTGCTAACAGCTCGTTTATATTTGTCATTTCATGGGGAAAAGTCAAAATCTGGATTCTGCTTCTGTATAGAATATATAAAGAATATATAAAGAAGCAGAATTCAGATTTTGACTTTTCCCCCATGAAATGACAAATATAGGCGAGCTGTTAGCACGCACCTCCACTGAAGAGAAGTCCGCAATAAGGAAAATAGAAAAAGTCTTCTACAAAATAAATGCAGCTGAAGCAGCAATAATAATAATAATAATAATAATAATAATAATAATAATAATAATAATAATAATAATAATAATTCTATCTCTTAAACCAACAGTTCTTGACACTCGTCTCTCACGCCTGTCCTCTCCCCCTCTCTCTCTCTCTCTCTCTACCCTTGCCATTTCCAACGGTTGGTTCGTTCCGTCAGTTCCAATTTATCAGAACTTTCCCCTTTCCCTTCTGTACATTAACTTTGTAGCTCGCTTACAAACTCGTCTCTGCATATTCATTCGTCTTTCCCTCTCGGCCTTTCAGATTTTGTGTCTGTCTGTCTGTCTGTCCATGAACCAAAGTGTCTCTGACCTTCTTTTTCGTCACACCATGATTTATGGATAGGCTAATTTCTCTCAGACTCCTAATCATCGCCCTTGTGTGACTGCCTGACTTTAATTTCAACGTCGACTTTGAATAGATGAACAAATCACGGTGAACTTGCAGATATATCCTATTCATTTTCATTTAATTTAATTTCTTCATATTTATTTTGCATCTGCATTTCAACTCATTACTGTTATTATTATTAAGAGCTTGTTGGCGAGCTCTACGTGCGCTGGAACTCGGCGCGGCTGTCTCCTCTATCCTCACG
Organism: Macrobrachium rosenbergii; assembly: GCF_040412425.1. NCBI lineage: Eukaryota > Metazoa > Arthropoda > Malacostraca > Decapoda > Palaemonidae > Macrobrachium > Macrobrachium rosenbergii. The sequence goes on along the minus strand of NC_089787.1, from coordinate 36,925,404 downwards.
ACCCAGTACATACCCTGCCCTCACCTGGGAAGGACAAACAGGTTTGCAAGGAGGAAGTAGGATGTCTCTCCTACCCTCCCGTTCACCTACCTATCCCGACCGCACTCGGGGCGGACAAACAGGTTTGCAGGGAGTGGGTCCACTCAGATTTTATTATTAGATTATTCAGAAGATGAACCCTATTCATAAGGAACAAGTCCACAGGGGCCATTGACTTGAAATTCAAGCTTCAAAAGAATGTGAAGTTCAGTTGGTAACAGGAAATAAAGAAAGAGGTAGATTATTAGAAAAGAAAAAACAAATTCACAAATTAGGGTAATAATGCATTGCATCTTCCCTTGAACTTTTGAGGTTCAAATTACACACAGCATCCTCAGGGAGGCTCTTCCACAGTCCAGCGGAGTCAAAACAAGCAAATATAAGAGAAACCTTTTCTTTTTTGTTGAGTGAACTACCTTAAGCAACTCAGGCAGCCTCGTAACACACGTCGGGGTCCCTCTTCTCACATTTACACGTCGAAATTGTAATCCTCAGATTAAACGGTTCAGTGACATTCTTTCAATTGCCAAGCCATGGAATTCTCTTTCGTTCTCTGTTTTTCCAGACTCATGCAACATTGTCTGTTTAACGATGCATGTACACTCCTGTATATATTACCGTCAAATTAAGTGAATGACGAGGAAACATAAAAATACTTTAATTTTTTCTAAAGGAAAGAAAAAAATAAGAAAGCAACTCGTATTCGTCAACAAACACTGAAGGCCATTCCTCGTTAAATGACAATATGTCGAGCGGGTATTAAAGGGAGTTGGCTCTTATCTAAACAACTGACTCTACAAACTCAGGGATATACAAAAAAATTGCATCGATAATTTTCATATTATTGCAGACACCTGCCTAATTCGCTATGCTCATTAGTGTCTACAAACACGGTAGCAAAAACCTGCTCATACGCATGCGCAAGCCTTATAAACCAGGTAACGCACATGTATGCAATACGCATAATCGCAAGTAGGCGAATCCTTTTGTATGCACACAAAATACAATTTCTCACGCCACACCCACGCCCATATCCATACAAGCACACACAAACGCCACACTCAAAACACAAGCGTGAACACCTTTAAACCTTCCCTTTTACCAGCACCAATTAATCTCTCTTCCCTTATTTAATAAATCTTATCCCACATCCATAAATTCTTATCAGCATTTCATGCATCCTCGATTTCATTTTATTTATAATTCTTAGCAGTTCACGGATTTAGTCCTGATTTCACTAATCCTTGCACCCTATTTCATTACTTCGTGTTCCTATTTCCTTAACGCTTGTCCCTGTTTCCAAATTCTTGTCATATTGTCATTACTTGCCATCTTTTTTTTTTTTAATTTTCATTTGACTTTGTTCGTCACTCCCTTTTCCTAAAGCAAATCGGGTTTAAGCTCTGCTAAAATATTAAGAGCAAAGTAAGACCATAGTCACAAGGTCTTAACACATGATGCAACAATAATCTTACAATGAATACTGAAGTGCTTCATTATGAAGAACTTCGCTATAAAGAATCCTTAAGAATACTTAACTGATAATAATATAGAATAACCTTATATGGAATGCTTAAGAATATCTTTATAGGGAATCATCTCCCACAGAATCCTTAAGAATCTGTTTATCATTATTATTCTTAAGGACAATAAGCATGAGAATATTAAAAGGACATAGCGCCAAGAGAAAGTGAGAAAAAGTAAAAGAAACATATAACGCATTCAAAACACACATTTATATAAAATATATGTGTATAAATGTATATATATATATATATATATATATATATATATATATACTGTACATATACATATATATACATATATATATTATATATATATATATATATATATATATAAATGTATGTATATACATATATATATATATATATATTATATATATATATATATATATATATATATATATATATATATATATATATATAAATATATAAATATATATATATATATATATATATATATATATATATATTATATATATATATATATATATATATATATATATATATATATATATATATATATATATATAGTATATATGTATATATATGTATATGTACAGTATATATATACACATATATATGCATACATTTATACACATATATTTTATATACCTGTGTGTTCTTGTATGCGTTATATGTTTCTTGTTACTTTTTTCTCACTTTCTCTTGGCGCTTGTCCTTAAGAATATGGGCTTATTGCGAATAATAATGATAAACAGATTCTTAAGGATTCTGTGGGAGATGATTCCCTATAAAGATATTCTTAAGCATTCCATATAAGGTTATTCTCTATTATTATCAGTTAAGTATTCTTAAGGATTCTTTATAGCGAAGTTCTTCATAATGAAACACTTCAATATGTATATATACGTATATAGTTTATATACACATATATGCGTATATACCGAATGCTTAATAAAGGAAAACATGTTTAATCAGCGAGAATGACAAATAAATATAAGGTTATAGGAAGCTATTCCTGACCACACAAACATCGGCACTGATGTTCCAATCACTGAAGCTAAACATAACCGAAAGGAGGGAGTGTTGAAAGCAAACAGAACGACTAAATAAATTAAATCAAGAAACAAAATAATATATTCTGACATAAACAATAATCAGACAAACAGAACAACAATTAATAAATTAGATCAAGAAAGAAACAAATATATCCTGACATAAACAATAATCAAACAACAGAATAACAACTAAATAAATTAAATCACGACAAAATTACAAGTATCACCTGACGCAAACAATACTCAGAAGAGAGGAAAAACAGTTCTTCAATGTGGGGGTGGGTAGAGCTCTCTGCTAGCACGCTGTGGGCCCAGCGTTCGACTCTCCGACCGGCCAATGAAGAATTAGAGGAATTTATTTCTGGTGATAGAAATTCATTTCTCGTCATAATGTGGTTCGGATTCCACAATAAATTGTAGGTCTCGTTGCTAGGTAACCAGTTGGTTCTTAGCCACGTAAAATAGATCTAATCCTTCGGGCCAGCCCTAGGAGACCTGTTAATCAGCTCAGTGGTCTGGTTAAACTAAGATATACTTAACTTAGAGAGGAAAACAAAGGCAAAGGGGCATTTTGCTTCAAGGTAGTTTCACAGTCTATGGAATTTGCAGGCTTCATCAATAATAATACTATGGCATAAAACCTCGCCTTTGACACTAAAGCTATCCAGTGGCCCATGTTTGTGATGTCAACAAGGCCAAATTTCAGTTAAAGCAATGATATACTCATTACAGAACGCTCAAGATCTAAGTATTTTAATTTGACTGTGTGTATTTGTTCACTGAAGTTATATTTAGGGCATTTATTTCGCCTTCCTTTTAATTTGCGGACAACGTCAATTGGGAAAAGTAATTAAGTTGAATGAACAGATCCAAGAGAACATTATTGATTGCAGGGCAATGGAAGGAATTGGTATGAAATAATGCTGTTGCACTTATTTCAGGGTAACAAATTTAATCATTCCCGCCCCCACCCCCAACCCCGCTCCAGGCACAACACCTGCTTCTTCGTTTTATTATGCTTGGTCACAACGTTCGTCCTTGAATACATATCAAGGAGTTAACTCTTAACATCAATATGATTGTTACGAAAAGACAACACAAGACATACCCCTAATTCAATCATCATCATCTTCATTAAAGTTTTAAAGTTATATCACGTTTTCCATCTTCCTAGCGAAGACTCGTAACGACCTTTCCAATGTCTCCTGTTTTGTGCACCTTCTGGATGAATTCCTATCTAAGGAAAATCCTTCATGATTTTTAAAGCTTTCCTGGTGTTGTAATTTCCATTCGCACCTCTTCTCTATCTTACGATTAATTCTCCTTCCATTACAGTTTTAGTTTTCTGTAAAATAAAACTATCGTGCCGCGGCTTTTTCTGTCCGTCTGCACTTTTTCTGTTTGCCCTCAGATCTTAAAAACTACTGAGGCTAGAGGGCTGCAAATTGGTATGTTGATCATCCAGCCTCTAGTCATCAAACATACCAAATTGCAGCCCTCTAGCCTCAGTAGTTTAAAATTTTATTTAAGGTTAAAGTTAGCCATGATCGTGCTTCTGGCAACCATATGGAATAGGCAACACCAGGCCGTGGTTCAAGTTTCATGGGCCGCGGCTCATACAGCATTATACCGGGACCACCGAAAGATAGATCTATTTACTGTGGCCTTGATAAGCTGTAGCGGCTGTACAGAAAACTCGACTGCACCGAAGAAACTTCGGCGCATTTTTTACTTGTTTTAATTATCATTATTTTTTTTAACACTATTGGTCAAGCACTGAAGTTACACCTTAGAGAACGCCAGCATCGTCACACGCTTTTCCAGTACATACTTCTGACAACCGAACTTTAACCTTAAAAGGGACAATACCTTCTTGGTAGCTTAGCTACTTCAATGGGAAATGTCTTCAGTGCTTCTAATCGTCTTTGGCTTGAATCAGAATGAAGCATGCATTAAACATTTTATACATAACTTATTCAGTAAAACCGTAATACAAAAATGTACCGAGTATTTGAGATTATCACAACTGGACATATAACAACCTTAATAAATCATTCAGGAAGCTTCGTAATGTAAGATTAAATTATACACCGAATACCCTCGCCAAGATTTATATTTCTTCTTTAATGCATTAATAATAAAATCGAAAAACGCAAGTTTCAAGTCTAATTCATAACTTATCGTAACAAGAATGCAGTCCTAAACCACTCGCTGCATAGATACATTATCGTTTTTCAGTCAGCAATCATAACTGTTTTACAGATTTTTAATACCGATATTATAATATTATTTTGATTATCCGACCCTTAGGTAACGATTTGATTCTTGGTCCCGAGAGAGAGAGAGTTTTTCAGTCAGCAATCATAAGAGAGAGAGAGAGAGAGAGATTTTGCCAAAACGTTTCCAATATAATACTGAAGACAAAGCAAATACTTTGCCGACGAAATAGTTTCCCAAATTTCGTCAAGACGTGATTGTGTCGAAAAAAAAAAAAAAAAGACACCGTAAAAGCGAAGGTTCCTTTTGCCCAAAACCGTCATGCTATCTCTCTGATTCAATATTCCTCGAAGCTCATCTGCAATTCTTCTGCTTTCTTTTACCCTTCTCTCTCCCTGTGCCATCGCCATTTATATCAACCCTGTTCTTTTCGTTCTCCCTCGCCTTTTCCCCCTTTATCCGAACCTTCCCTTGTCCCATCTATTCATCAGATTTGTCATGCGCTCATTCATCCGTCTTTCCCTGTCAATATTCCGATTGGACTGTCTGTCTACCTCTCCGCTTCTGTCTTTCTGTTGTTTATTACATAGAAAATAGATGGGGACGCCCAGGTCCAGTCTGTCGTAATTTTGTCGGATTTTATCTCTTCTCTTTTTCTATTACTCTTTCTGTCATAGAGAATTAAATGCTGGATTGATTATAGCTTTTATTTTGTTTCAGTTCGCTCTTTTTGATACATAAGCATAAACATATATGAGGACATGGCAAATTCTGGCCCACGTGCGTGCCTGTTACCTCTTTCATCGATAAGTGATTGATGCAATAAGTGAATAAACAAAAGTTTAGAAAAAGTCGTGTTGGGTGTTAGGTGAAAAAAGAAGAAACATAAATGAATAGAAATAACAGCATCAACAACGAGAGAGAGAGAGAGAGAGAGAGAGAGAGAGAGAGAGAGAGAGAGAGAGAGAGAGAGAGGGTATTTTCCAGTGTGTCCATTCACAGGTGTGTATGTATGTGAGAGAGAGAGAGAGAGAGAGAGAGAGAGAGAGAGAGAGAGAGAGAGAGAGAGAGAGAGAGAGAGAGAGTGTGAAAGGTCTGAGGAAAATTCGATATAGATACGACAATACGATGCCATAGTCGTGGCGCTAGAGATACAAGTAAACAATGCGACGAGGTGTTTTCGGCGCAATCGAGTTTTCTGTACAGCCGCTACAGCGTATAACAAGGCCACCGAAAACAGATCTATCTTTCGGTGGTCTCGGTATAATGCTGGGTGAGCCACGGCCTACGAAACTTTAACCAAGGCCCGGTGGTGGCCTGTCCTATATCGTTGCCAGAAGCACGATTATGGCTAACTTTAACCTTAAATAAAATAAAAAATACTGAGGTTAAAGGGCTGGAATTTGGTATGTTTAATGATTGGAGGGTGGATGATCAACATACCAATTTGCAGCCCTCTAGCCTCAGTAGTTTTTAAGATCTGAGGGCAAACAGAAAAAGTGCGAACAGAAAAAAGTGCTGACGGACAAAGCCGGCACAACAGTTTTCTTTTAGAGAAAATTAGAACCATCCGTTTACTCACTGAATATGTATCGAGATTTACAGCCAAATGAATTACATTCGCATAACAAAACGCCACAGGTGCAACTTCCGGTTACATTAATTTAATTTCGGGGATTAGTCTACTGGCGTCATGCTTATAATTAAAATATTTATTTCACCGTCCCTTCATTCCCCAGCCAAATGATCATTAGAGACTGCGCGATAAAAAGTTAAGCGTATCTTAGTTTAACCAGACCACTGAACTGATAAACAGCTCTCCTAGGGCTGCCCCGAAGGATTAGATTTATTTAAAGTGGCTAAGAACCAACTGGTTACCTAGCAACGGGACCTACAGCTTATTGTGGAATCGGAACCACATTATGACGGGAAATAAATTCCTCTAACTCTTCACTGGCCGGTCGGAGAGTCGAACGCTGGGCCAACAGCATGCTAGCCGAGAGCTCTACCCACCCTTCAAATGAAGAACTACTGCGCGATAAAGATAGAGGCAGTGTTTACAGAGAACACCAATGATAACTGGATAACGAAGGCAATGATAATAAATACCTTTACTGTGTCTCTATTACGGGGGTAAACACGTTCGACCTTCCCCTATTTTGACATTTATACTTTGCAATATATATATATTTCCTCCACCGTTAATGACACATCTATACACTTTCATTTTCCGGGGCACAGGGTTTCGTTTCACAATGAAGGGAGAGAGAATCCGGGATGAAAGTCACGGTATCAAGTCTTTGTAAATACTTGGTAGGTCCTTCGTTTAAAAAGTGAGCTAAATGAAAATGAGAAAAATTAAAGATATAAAAAAATTATCGACGTATTCCACTATTCGGCGAAGATTTCTTTCCTTCCACTCTGTGACTCGTCTTTCATTTAGACAATGATTTGAAAATCATTGAAAATCATAAAGTAGGTTGATCAAAAAACTGTCAGTTTAAGAATAATGGTTGATAACAAATTACGTGACGGTGATAACGAACATGAGCATTCCTGATCATTCTTACGCGTTTCATTTCATAGCTGTCTTCCATTTTTTCTTATTGCTGATTTATTTATTTATCGTAATTATAATTTCAGGTGAAAACAAATCGATGGTAAAAACAGGGCTGCAGTAATAAAATGGAAGTTACTCATGTGAATTGAATAACTTGGGCAGAATCATGCGTAATTATAAAAATATCAGCTTCAGATTGCCATATGTCCCTTTTAAATCTATCAAAATGAATTTGGAAGTGCCACAAATAACTGAAATTAAGACAATTAAACAAAATGTAAACAATAGTGACCTAGATGGTTAAATGAGTACTGAGAAATGGCGAAGGAGGAACAATCTGGCTAAAATCTGCAGTTGCAACAATCATGTGAGTAAGGCAAAACGACATTGAAATACGGTAGCAACAACAAGACAAGAGAGAGAGAGAGAGAGAGAGAGAGAGAGAGAGAGAGAGAGAGAGAGAGAGAGAGAGGGCTCAGATACCCATAATACAGCCAACGTCAACGCCTATGACCACAAATGTTATTTCTATCGACCAGAAACCACTGTATGTCAGGGTCCAAACGAAATCTTGCAGACTAAGGAAAGACATAATCTGGACTCAGACTTTGTTTGCATAAACAATGATTAAATTTGGTTTTCTAAATCGACGGTCACATCTGAAACAAAGGTGAGCAAGTTAGCCCCTAGCCGATCCATTCTCCCAAAATGTTAGGGTCCTACATCTCCAAAAACCTAATCCCTTGTTATAAGTCACAAGGGGGCCCACTATTGGTGAAATTTTTACAAAACTGACACAAATTTCATTTCGCGTGATCCTGCTCACAAACAAACCGAACCAAATACAAAACTTCCTCGGCAATATAAAATATGTTTTGTTCATATCTAAGTTTATGCCTTTAAAGCTTCTCTCTCTCTCTCTCTCTCTCGGAATTTTCTCCTTGATTCAATCAAATTGTTTGCCCTAGCTCAAGAAGTGATGCTGAGTGGATCGGACTTCGATGTGATTTTCAGAAAACTGCTACATTTCTCTCTCTCTCTCCTTTGTCATCGTAACGTTGCAAGGGATGAAGTGAATCGTAGACAACATCATTAACAACACCATCAGTTATGATAAGACTGTCCCTTGCAATGTTATTATGACAAAACGAAGAAGAAGAAGAAGAAGAAGAAGAAGAAGAAGAAGAAGAAGAAGAAGAAGAAGAAGAAGAAGAAGAAGAAGAAGAAGAGAGAGAGAGACAGGCAGATAGAGAATATAAAAAATTTAGACACTAAAAAATAAAAAATCATGAACAACAACAGAATAACATCAACAACAACAAAGACGAGAATATCAGCAACAACAACCATCAGAAGAATAACACCTGGCACAACAACAGTCACAAACACATCAAATATCATCAATTACGACCAATAAGCAGCAATTCGAGTGTCATTAATTACATCACATCAACAACAACAAAAACACCTGGGAAGCTCAGTAATTTCTATTTAAAAAAAAAGGAAAATAAAAGAATTGCTGGGTCAGAAAATGAGGGGAAACTTGAACACGAACAAAACTACTAAAAAAAATTACAGGCAACTGAGTGTTAACTTTGCTCACGTGGCGGGATCTGTAAAAATAACATTGATGAAACTTTATTGGGTTCATTGAAAACTTTCTCCTAATTATACCCAAAGATTACCTTTTTCTTTATATGAACTTTATGAACGGAAACAGAATAACTGGATAAAAAAAAACACAGATAAAATATATGGAAGAGTTTCTTGATGGCGTATTGAAATGAATTGAATTTAATGTAGAATTTAGGCCAACGGCCAAGCACTGGGACCTATGAGGTCATTCAGCGCTGAAACGGAACTTGACAGTAAAAGGTTTGAAAGGTGTAACAGGAGGGAAACCTCGCAGTTGCACTATGAATCAACTGTTCGTGGAGCGTGGAAAGTAAGATGGAAGAAAGCGAATATGAAAGGAGGTACAATAAAAGGAACGAAAGGGGTTGCAGCCAGGGGCCGAAGGCACTCTGCAAAGAACATTAAGTAATGCCCACAGTGCACCGCATGAGGTGCACTGACGGCACTACCCCTCTACGGGGCCCTTGATGGTGTAGGTTGGAATATTCGCCTAAGACATCAGTGTTAAAATACTGAATATGCATGTAATGGCTTAATATGATTTAAGGTTAAGTATTAGGTTCCTACATAGTTTTTATCAATTTCATCATTTGTTGGTGTGTTATAATAAAATGGGACTTGTTTTCGTTCACCAGTCTGCCTGACTCATTTCTCTAGCTCTGGATCTTTGGTGATTGGTGTATCTCTCACTGAAGATTACATACGATGTGTGTACACACACACACACATATATACTGTATATATATATATATATATATATATATATATATATATATATATATATATATATATATATATATACAGAGAGAGAGAGAGAGAGAGAGAGAAACTGATCTGTTTACAGCTCATCCCGTTCGTAAGTAGAGGTCACCATTAACGGAAGAGATAATGTGTAAATTTTAGTCTCGTACGTTGAGATAATATTGAGATAAAGGAGATATCTGCTACCATTCTCCAAAAAGACCGTCTTCCAAATCTAATATCCGCTGATAAATGCTTTTACCCTCATATGACCTGAGGACTCTTGATAAACCCCTAATGCTCTCAGAATGACCCTAAGTCTTAGGGGAACTTCCCTAGATGCGAGGGAGACTTCCCTATTTATGGGGATGTTATCTCGCCAACCAATCGCAATCAGATTTGCCTGAGGTGTTCCGACTACGGAGGGTCACTTGATCTTCTCATGGGCTGATGGCTTTGCAATTAGGAAACCCGTAACACTGCTGGAAACCTGATATTACGGCGAATAATTCTACATGGGGATGTCACCTCCTAAAAGGCATGATTCTTAATTTATCAACATACTAATATGATCATTATATGGTAAAAGTGTAAATAAAAATAATATTGTATGGGACAGAAATGACACTGCCATTGTTGATATATATATATATATATATATATATATATATATATATATATATATATATATATATATATATATATATATATATATATATATATATATATATTATTATATGGGTATGTCGGTTATATTTTACTGTAATATAATTGATATATTGAAGTTATATATATTGCCTTGTTTCTATTGATTAAGACCCACGTAACTCTGCCAGTTAAGGCCAAATGGATAAGGTCGCCAGTTGAGAACTAGTATTACAAAATATAAGTTTATTATACAAACACGTGGATTAATTAAGTAAACTCACTGAAAACTAGTTTTTAACAAAAGTAAAATAAATGGAATGGATTGTTTACAGGAGCTAACAGCAGCTCAAAACATTAGTCCTAATCAAGACAGATACCTCAATGCTAAGTGAAAATGATCACAACAGATTTAATAAGCCTCTTCAATTGCTGTTATAAAGTAGCTGAATTCAGTGAACGTTGAACTGTGGCTTCTTGGCACTGAGGATGCAGAGTCTTCTCCAAGCAAGAGGGAATTTCCAGGTTCAAGGTACATATAAACGTTTGGAAAGTAAGTATCCAGATAACAATCTTGCACTAAAGAAGCTATCACTAGTAATTAATTAGTCGTAAGGGATGAATCTTATATCAAGAATAGTACTTTTAACACCATGGAGGATAATTTATGCTATTTCACTAGACAACAACGAATGCAATTAACATGTGACTTCATAAATGGGATATGCTATACTAGGGGTTCTTAGTCAGGGACTGCTTAAACGATGAAAATTTGAACATGGAAAATGAGAGATTCAGTTGAAGGGAAAGAAAATTGGGAGTAATTGTCACAATCCGATTTACCGCTGGGTTAAATAATGCAATGATCAGTTGCATTAAGATTCCTTGGTCCGTTAGGAATAACAATCATCCCTTGGAGAAACAAAGAGAGCTTGGTGACAGCACTGAACGCTTCTGTTCGCTATCGTAGCTGAGCTGAGTCTCGTGATATGGGTTACTTTTCTTCAAGCTCCTCCCCCAAGTCTACCTTAGGGCTTGGCCGAGGGTATCGTCTAGAAGAATGACAAAGACTCACCAGTACATAGGTCAAAGAAAAGTGGGTTTTAAGGACAGTATATCTAGGGTCTGGCCTAGCAAAACCGTACCCCCTCTACGAAGTTTGAGTTTAAAATTCCCACCCTTCGGTCGGTTGGCGAGTTTAGTTTGAAAACAACTCCTGCTGCTCCCCGCTGTCCTCTTTCTCAAAAGAGGAATCTACGTTGTGTTCCTAGCTTTAAGAGAGAAAATTAAATTACTATTCTACTAAGAGGCAAGGAAGAGAGGTCAAACAGCAATATAAAAAAAAAAAAAAAAAAAAAAAAAAATAATATATATATATATATATATATATATATATATATATATATATATATATATATATATATATATATATATATATATATATATATATAAATATATATATATAAATAATGTGTGGGTGTGTATATACTGTATATATTAATGTGAAAAAGGGAAACCATGAAACTATATTATTGCATCATAGCTTCAATTGCTCAGCCTTGTTTCCTAGGACCTACAAGTAAATTTGAGCATAAAGAAAGAATTTTAAATGTGGATTTAAATGAAAAATGTGAATCAGGCCTTTATATTCTGCAAATGCGCCTATACATTATTCTGTGTAATAAAATGTCCTTACTGCGCAACGAGAGAACATTGTTAAACTAATTTGAAATAAAGATGGCAACCACCTGCTAGTATAAATAAACTTGAGCTATAGCTAATGACGTCCTGCCTACTCTTATCTTAGATATTATCAGACGGTCTTTCTCATTCTTGGTCTGAATAGATTACACACAAGACCATAAGCGGCGGCCATGAGCAAACACATACTCGTAGCATGCAACACACACACACACACTGTATATATATATATATATATATATATATATATATATATATATATATATATATATATATATATATATATATATATATATATATATATATATATATATATATATATATATATATACATATATATACATATATATATTATATACATATACATATATATATATATATATATATATATATATATATATATATATATATATATATATATATATATATATATATATACATGTATGTTTTTCGGGCAGAGTTTCTCTCTCTCACAATTTTTCTTGTAGGCGACCGCCTTTGTGGGATTGACTTCTTTGATGCAGACTTTTTCATATTTCCTGACTTCTGTTTGTAATACTTCTTCAAAGTTCTGGATAAGTAGACAGGGTCGTGGTGTGTTTTCCAATGTTTAATTTACAGCACTAAACACCCTAATGTACCGTAAATAAAACATTGTAAATAAAAACTTTGGCAACTACCATAATCCGCTTACAGCCGACGGCTTGGTATAAACAGAAAGGCAGAATCTCAATGTATTAGTTCTGCTTGAAAAAGCCTGGTATTCAGGCGAGACGGCCCGTAGCTATTTTAAATAAATGGAAAACACACCACGACTCTGTCTACTTATCCAGAACTTTGAAGAAGTATTAAAAACAGAAGTCAGGAAATATGAAAAAGTCTGCATCAAAGGCGATCGCCTACAACAAAAATATAATATATATGTGTACGCAAAAGAAACCACCTAGGTATAAAAAAAATGATCTCTTTCCTTCATTACTAAATACTATACTGAAACTTTCGAGAGCGATTAGAAAAATCTCCGACTCAAAATAGGAGGAAGATCTTCAGATGATTAACAACTCAAAGTTTCATAAATGACTTCAGTCGTTCCCACATGAGAATTCATCTTCTTTGATCCAACCATTTGCATTCCACAAGGGGAATCTTCTTAAATGTGTTCCACAAAGGGATATAATATCCTTTGCTATCCCCGATATTAGATATGTATAACTCTGAAGCTTTCTAATATATTTTGTTTTTCGTTCTTCATCATATAGTGTCCTCTAGTCTCCTATATGTCTCCTCACTCTCTCTCTCATCTATAAGTTTTGTCTAGAAGAGTAGGGAAACATTGTCTCTAATTCCTAATGATAACATCTTAATTTTTTTTGTCATGTTCAGGAATGTCGATAAGACTTTTTATACTTATGGTTATCACAGGTTCTACAAGCTCGCACACACACACATATACAAAAACGGAAGGGATGTATTACTGGCCTGGTGTCCTCAACAAAGAAGTGATTTACATCAGATGATTATTCGACTGTTGTGGGGCGCAGCCGGGGTAGATAAGAGCATTGGGCTATCAACCTCGACCCCCAAAAAAGGCACCATTTGGAATCGGCCCTTCTTTGAAGAAGCGCGTATGGTATAGCTAAGAAGTGCAACTCCGGTTGCTCTTGCTAAGTTCTTATCTTGTTCTCTGCCTACTGGACATTAGTCCACTCTGTTGTAAATGGGTTCTAACCTTCTGTTAGGGTAGAAAAGGAAGAAAAACAAAACAAAACAAAAGGCATGAGGCTAGCAACCCAACACCTTAATATTTACTTAATTCGGCATGGATGGTTATATAACAATGTATTATGTTAATATCCTATTGATGATTTACGAAAGAAAGAGGTACTTATGATTTACAAGAAGAAGAGGGAAAATAACGATACGAGAGAGAGAGAGAGAGAGAGAGAGAGAGAGAGAGAGAGAGAGAGAGAGAGAGAGAGAGAGAGAATAATAATTCACGAGAGAAAAAGAGACGATAATGCCAGAGAAGAAGAGATTATAATGAAATGACAAGGCACGCGCAAGCCCAACAATAAGACTGAAATAAACACGGAGTACCTTTTCCGACTTATTTAAATTTTCAAACAACCACTTTGTTATGCTAAAACAAAGGACGCCACTTAAGATGAAAGGATCCCTCCCAAGCCCCAAAGAACTGAGTAATTTACTTAAGTAATTTACTTTCCAAATTTTTTCCTTTCAAAGCCTCCTCGCGTTGTTGAGAAACTTTTCGAGTGGTTCTCTTCCATCTCAGCTCTCGTGGTTCAGAAGCACGATTTCTAGAAGCTTTAGGCGCACAAACTATATATATATATATATATATATATATATATATATATATATATATATATATATATATATATACATATATATATATATATATATATATATATATATATATATATATATATATATATATATATATATATATATATATAAATATATATATATATAAATATATATATTATATATGTATATATGTGTGTATATGTGTATGATGTATGTATGTATGTACGTGTTTACGTTGTAACTGGCAACTGAATAAAGTTTGTGACTGCAACGCGGAAGACACGAGTTCAAAATCCCGCTTAAGGCCCGAAATTCAATGCTCTCTAATTGTTAGATTCAACATTCATATATATCACGTGAAAAATTATCATAAAATCATATATATATATATATATATATATATATATATATATATATATATATACACACACACACACACACACATATATATATATATATATATATATATATATATATATATATATATATATATATATATATATATATACATATATAATAAACCTTTTACCTTTCGAAATGTAGCCCCAGAATGTGTTATCCTTCCAGTTCTCGACACTTTCTTAAGGACGAAGTTGCTAGCCTTTGTTTACAAAGGCAGAAAGGATTTTTCAGAAAGTGAGTCTGGAAGATCTCTGCACATTTCATTTTTATCACCATACGGCTTTTTCCATAGGAAGGGACGACCTCAAAAAGTGTCATCCTTTAGGCTCTTAGCAAGTCTTGGATGAGACTGATCGTCCAGTGCTAATTCAACCCTAATGTTTAGTGTGCGCATTCGGCCGTCCTCGCCAAGAGTAGAAAATGGATCCACTCACTTGGAAGGCGAGGATGAGATGAGATAAAACAGCTGAAATCCAAATAAGCATTCACTCTTACGTGACGGCAAACTGCTAATTAAACGCAGGCAGGTTAAATGAAATAAAGGAAATGCAGAAGATTCCATAATATGGAAGCAAAGGGTATTAAGAGTTTTCGAAACCGGTAAAACCCACAAGATTGCATTCTGTATTAAATAAAATGTTGTTGGTCTGCCACTGTACCGTGCAAACCATGTTCAGAGCAATTCAAGAAAAAATAGAGAAGACTGCATACACTGAATGCCACTGAAACAGCTATTATTATTATTATTATTATTATTATTATTATTATTATTATTATTATTATTATTATTGTGAGTAATAAAAATCCACAATTATATAGTAAATATATTACTATGTAAAAAAAACCAAAGACTTTCGAACACCTGAACGGTGTTCCTCATCAGTGTTAACGTATATAATTGTGGATTTTTATTACTCAGATTGTTTTTCACGAAATTGTGAATCTATTATTATTATTATTATTATTATTATTATTATTATTATTATTATTATTATTATTATTATTATTAAAATTTATTATGCATTCACATGAAGCACACTGGAAGGCCATTATGCCAAACAAGCCACCACACACACACACACACACACACACACACACAACACACACACACACACACACACTCTAGGATGTCCCCGTTTGTCAAGAGAAAAAGTGAGGAGTTTATTTTTCATAAACGTCTTCATGGGAACTTTAGTGCCGGCAAATTATTAAAATCTGGGTTGCCCAGTGTTTGGAATTAATAAGGAAACTAAATAAAATGATATACTTTTGATGCCATCACTGATGGTTCAAGACAAGAACTGCGAACCAGAATTAAGCTTTATGCTTAACTAGATAAATTAAGCAGCTTAATTTTTACTCGATTGCTTAAATTTAACTAGAAAGCTTGAGCTTCACTACAAAGCTTGTGAATTCTTCTGAAGAGACACAGCATACGTACACAGTAAATTCAGATAGCGTAAAGCTGTAATGGTTCCAGGTCATTTACAGTTTTTAACGGTCCGAATAATTCCCGAGAGCCATGAAATATGGGGTGACAGGACCTTGAGGGGTTTCAACTGGTGGCAGGGGAGGAGGGGGGGGGCGGGTTTCCCGTGGCGGAGGCTTCAGGTGGGTAAAGAAGCTTAAAATTGTTTTTATTCCAGTTAAGTTGGGTACGCTATGAAAAATAACATCAATACTTCATGGCATCCTTAAAATGCAGACGTTCCTAAATATGTAAATAATTCAATTTCTATTTTTACTCTTAAAAACAATAAAAAACATTATAAAATTCTGCTGTAATTTAAATATTTATCCGTAATGCATTTACTATAGAAGGATTATAAGCGAATACTAAGCCTAACTGAAGATAATACAAAGACATTTAATGCCCAGAAAATATAAAAAATTTAGCATCATGCATTCTGTTTAATTGCAGGAGACCTGAACTAACTAACCATAAGGCTGTCTTCCATTCAGCCCTGGAAAATGAGCGCTTTTCGCATTGTTCCAGAAGCAGAATTAAACGAGTAGCTTCTGGAACACGTCAGCACTCGTGCAAGATTAACTTAAGGAGATGAGCTGCGTTTTAATTCATTACTCAAATGGGTCTCTCTCTCTCTCTCTCTCTCTCTCTCTCTTTCTCCTCTCTCTCTCTCTCTCTCTCAACAGACTTTGCATTTTCCTCTTTGTGCCTCTGGACGTGTGGGCAAAGCTTTTCTCCTTTTGCATTTTAATTACCGAGCTGTTTTCTTCTTAAATAACAATTTTTTTCTCAAGGTATTATTACATTTGCGAGGGAGAGGTAAAAATTTGAATCCAGTGGAATAGTCTTGGTCTTGTAACTTAATTTGTTATTGCTTGTGCATTTTGTCGTCACTGACATATTTCATATTTTCTGGTGGGGAAGAATAATATTCCTGCTTTCCTATATCTTTTCCTATTATTTCCTGTATACTAATAATCATGTAATGTTATGAACAACGAATTCTATCAAAGAATTCAGAAAGTAACATCTCCATGTATAACTGCACCAATTATATCAGCTTTCATAAACCATTTTGCGTTTCTTAATGTCTAAGTCATCAGCCAAAACGTAAGCAAACCTTTTCTATTCAGAACGCCTTCAGCAATATGATGAGATTACTAAGCGAGCGAGCGCCTTCATAAATATGAGAATCTCCCCTACGTCTAGGGAAGCTTCCCTAAAACTAAGGGCCATTCTAAGAGCATTAGGGGTTTATCAGGAGTCCTCTGGTTATATGAGGATAAAAGCATTTATCAGCGATTATTAGATTTGAAGACAGCCTTTCAGGGGATGGGTCGGGGAAATTCCCTTGATCTCAAGATGCGAGACGCGCATTTGCGCATTTTCCTTTCGTTAATGACGATTTCTACTCAGGAAACGGGATGTGATATAAATTAACTCTCTCTCTCTCTCTCTCTCTCTCTCTCTCTCTCTCTCTCTCTCTCTCTCTCTCTCTCTTAGCTTGGCTGGGCCCGAGCAGGCAAATGAGAGAAAATAACCCGTTTGCTATTTTTAATATTTGACAAAAATCTCTCTTAATACAAATGATTTGCTGTACGTTTTTTCTTGTCCATTTCCAGGCCGAATTCATGCTCACTTGAAGAAAGAGAGACCTCAAAATACCTTGTAATAACTTTGAAAAAACTACTTCCTTCCTTCTGAATAATCATATCCGAAAATGTGAACAAAATCTTGATGATTCGCATTTCCTGCGGGTCCCAGTGACTCAGTGGGTACAAGCAAGATCCTTCAAATACGCTCAGAACCTATTTGAAGGACCTTGGGTACAACCTCACCTTAACACACCGAGCAGATTGAAGTTCTATCTCGCGGATGGAACACGACTTGGGCTCGTTTTATGTAAAATTCACTGTGCCCCTGTTGACCAATGCAGTGAGTCATTACTTGGTGGTAAGTCGACTGCAGTGTAAAAAAGGGCATGGCGGTAGCAATCTCATCCCAACAGAATTAGTAAGAAGCAGATGGTTAATGCTTTATAGGGGTCAACCCCTCTCCCCCTACCCGACTGGGAAGCAGCATAAAGCTAAAAAAAAAGTTTTTTCAATTATCCTTTTTGCATGCAGGTGCTACTGGGAGAGGTTACCACATTACTCTTATTTACCCAATGCACGCACACACACACATAAAACACAAAACAGAAGCAGAAATAAAGACGAGTAAGGCTTAATCTTGAAGGAATGAAAAGACCAGTCTCTTATAATAAGATGAGAGAACACATCAGCTGGGAAAATGGAGACATGAAGAGAGTTCCAAAGATGGGAAGCAGAGTGAAATAAACGGTCGCTGAATCGTAACATATGCACTTACTACAAAGACTCTACGGGAACTACACGCCACGTTTTACCAACTATCATATAATTCCTTGTCATTAGGGACCAAAATTAAATTCTTATGTTTTTTCCACATAACTTTTGCTGCAAAGCTCTACCGGCCACAACACGAGAGAAAACGTCTTTTTATCTCCCGTTCAGAAGTCGGTGCAACCTTATGTGTCTACCTCTTTTAGTTTTCTGAAAACTATTGTGCCGGCTTAGTCTGTCCGTCCGCACTTTTTCCTGTCCGCCCTCAGATCTTGAAAACTACTGAGGCTAGAGGGCTGAAAATTGGTATCTTGATCATCCACCCTCCAATCATTAAAATATCAAATTGCAGCCCTTTAGCCTTAGTAGTGTTTTTTTTATTTAAGGTTAAGTTTAGCCATAATCGTACTTCTGGGCACGATATAGGATAGGCCACCACCGGGCCGTGGTTAAAGATTCATTGTCCGTGGCTCATACAGCATTATACAGAGACCACCGAAAGACAGATCTATTTTCATTGGCCTTGATTACACGCTGTAGCGGCTGAACAGAAAACTCGATTGCGCCGAGGAAACTTCGGCGCATTTTTTACTTGTTTGCTTTGAGTATACAGTACTACCGTAGGAAGCTCTTCCGAATTTCAGTATTGATGAAGTTATGGTAACTTTTTCACCAAAAACCTTTTAATACCCGTATTCATCGATGAAGGATGAATATCAAGCTTATATAAATGTGCTTTCATGAGTGATGCAACGAAAATTAAAAGCTATTGAATTTTCGCCATTAAACCAACTTTAATTATTTATTCCATTTATTCTGAACGGTTCTCTGATGCACTTCGTATGTCATCGATTATCCCTCAGGTCACGAAAAATAATATGAAACTATTTTTGTTTCCGAAATGTTCGTTGTATTTTGACAAGTAGGTAATAATCCTCATATCCTTTCAAGAACTAGCAAGATAAATTTAATCATTAAAAGAACTCTTCGTGGGGCAAACTTGTTACCCGTCAAAACGAATTCCTTGCCTTACCAGGTTAATTCAAAATTTGCAAAGACCCCCCCAACCTCTCTCTCTCTCTCTCTCTCCCTCTCTCTCTCTCTGAAAACCCATCCTCCCTAAAGACTCTCCCAGCTAAGGACACCTATTTCCCGAGACACCCTGTACGTTTAACGCGATCAAGAGAACTACAGAAAATGTTTTCAAGGCTTTTCAGAAAAGGAAGGCATCGTTTGGGTTGAACGTTATGGCCAAAAGAAGATGTCTCCTGGGGGGAGGGGTTTCCCTACGAAAATGTTGTTTAGGAATATTGGGAAGAAGATAAGTAAGGAAGATTTGCTTGGATAGCGGTCAAGATAAAGATAAAAAAAGAAAAAAAGAATCAGGCAGAAATATGTTCAAAAATCTTTAGGACAATTTAATCGTTAGAAAAAAAAATCATCAGAAACAGAAAATAAAGAAAATGAAAAAACATTCATGCTGCAGATAATTTACTGTAATTATATTCAAGATCAATAAGCAAAACGTGGAATCACATATGAAGTTGAGTCAGAAATGCACTAATTTAACATATGAAGCAGTATATCCATAAAATTTAAGATTGGATGAGCATTGATCTTTAAACTTCTCCAGTTAAACGTAACCTATAACGGATAAAATTTAAAGTTAAATCCCATCTCTCTGAGTAAACGGTTCAAATTCATACAGTGATTTTGTAATGATTAGTTCACTTTTTCCCAGAAGTTTCCACCTACGCAGCACAGCTTCCATCAGTTATAAAGTTATTACAATCTAACCCTTTTGAATAACGTACAAGGTTTCATTATTATCGTTTTATCATTTTCCTTTTGTCGTTCGTAATTTTTCTCATCAAACAAGTGACCCAATATTTATTAATCAACTCGGATTTAAATAACCGGCTAAACACCCTCGAGTCGATGACCTTCATTGGAGTGAAGCCAGTTGACATTGGGTTATAAAATCTATTTAACCTCTCAGTTATTTTTAAAGTATACTGTTTTCTTTCAATACAATCCTGAAGACAAAACAAAGAGATGGGAAGAAGTATAATCCATATAATTCTAGCTTTTTAGTTTTCTGAAAAGAAAACTATTGTGCCGGCTTTGTCTGTCCGCCCTCAGATCTTAAAAACTTCTGAGGCCAGAGGGCTGCAAATTAGTATGTTGATCATCCACCCTCCAGTCATCAAACATACCAAATTGCAGCCCTCTAGCCTCAGTAGTTTTTATTTGATTTAAGGTTAAAGTTAGCCGTAATCGTGCTTCTGGCAACGATATAGGATAGGACACCACCGGCCCGTGGTTAAAGTTTCATGGGCCGCGGCTCATACAGCATTATACCGAGACCACCGAAAGATAGGTCTATTTTCGGTGGTCTTGATTATGAGCCGTACAGAAAACTCGATTGCGCCAAAGAAAGTTCGGCGCATTTTTTACTTGTCAGGTGGGCTCGATTTCAGTATGATTATTAATATTATTATCAATGAGTAACCAATCTCATTGATAATAGGAAGGAGTAAGTCTTATTACGGGTTAAAAGAATGTAAATGATTTATAAATTAATTATGAAATTATATATGAACCTCCTAAATAAACAGAAGCTGCGACTCAAGGAACGAAAGGATAATGTACTTGAATGTACCTATGGAATATCAGGCAAATGTGAACAGATGAACTTGGCCGTCACGCTGGATGAGAGAGGCAATCAGAGTAACAGGAAGTAATGTCAGGAAGGAAATGAAAAGGGCAGACCCACTTGCTATTTTCCTAATACGTCTTAGCAAATAACCTCAAATGGGTTGATGACATTTGGCAACATTTCAGTGATGAAATAACAGATTTTCTTTTGTTTAATTATGACTATTCCACTAATAATTCTTCATAACCTTCTAAAACATTACTGTTAATGTACTTCCTCTGGGATAGTTCTGAAATATTGAATTAAAATTTGTATTAATAATAAGTTTCGGAAAAGTAAATTAAGCGCTAAAGGTTAAACAACAGCAATACTAAACCAATGCCATTTACTTCATATGGATCGTCTACATTATATTAATCAAGGATTAATATATTAATCCTGATATTAATATATTAATCCAGGATTAATATATTAATCCTGATATTAATCTATGGCATTTGTGTACCGAAAGTCTTCTTACCGATACAACTAATAAAATGACAAAATTTTACATCCTAAGCACACCTAAGAAATCTGCTAACAAAGGTAACGGAATTAATTGGAAATGAAATGAAATAATTGGGGAAGTAAATTCACAACACAAAGAAAATAAACACCATGTAAAATTAACACGTCTCTCGTTTGCTTCAAAGAAAAACTTGGATTTTCCAATTATTAATAAAAACTTAAAGCTTCCATTCATATTCTTGATTCAGTCTTTGCTATATCAAAGTCAGGCTTTATCATTTTAATAAAAATTTCTATATCCTCAATCCATTAAGAATGAAAATCTATCACCCGTTAAGCGAAAGCATATGGGTATTTGACTACTACATTCGGCAACTTAATTGTACAGTTTAAATGTCGACTGGGAATGTATACTAGTTTGCCACCATAATTAGGGATACAGTAATGGAACTTACAATCGCTGACGTCTTTTAAGAAGCATCATTACTTATTATTTTACTGTCAACCTTTTGCCATTACACACATCATAACACGAACGTGAAATTAATCCTTTAATCACCATAATGGCAGATGGGGAATCACCCCTAAGATTAAGTTAATATAACGACAATTTGAACGTGTGATTTATGAAGAAGTCGTGTTTATTTTAGACAAAATGGAGTAATTTTGGCACGCCATGCAAGGGTCGGTGGATAGCTTCCTGGGTGACATTTAAATATAAAGAGTGGTTCGCTGTATTTCTCGTTCCACGAAAAGGTCCAGTAAATTTCTGTTTGTGTTTTTGTGGGAATCTAACATACTGATACGTTTCCAAAAACTGATATTTTAGTTTACAAAATTCTTCCGTGTTCTGTAGTTGTAAAGTGACACGTCTCCAGATACTGACATTTTAGAACTTGTTGAATACCTTTCTTATCCAAGAACGATTTTTTTTTTACTCGTTCCTATTTATTCTTTTATCCCACTGGACTTCATTATTCTTCTTCTCTGCTCTGCTCTCCCGTGTTTCATGCTATGGTTTAATAGAAGACACTGGTTATTCTCGGAATGCAAGGTTCGACGGCTTTTTTTTTTTTATCTTTTATTTAATTCGACGACTGTTTGGTTGTTTCTAGCGTCAAGCTTATAGGAGTTCTCTTTAAGATGCAGGTTTATCACGCATTGATTAACGAAAAAGCGACAGAGAAAGAATATGAGCCAGTGGAAGAAAGCTAACGAAATTTTGAAACTCGAAGAATTATGATAACTTATGACTGATATTAGAATAAATCCAACAACACCGGGACACGGATAATATATAGCACTACTGTAATGGGAAAATCAAATGAATGAAACGGGAAGAATAAAGTACGGAGGGGGAGAGAATGACATAATTGGAACGAATACTAATACAATACAAGAATGAATCAAATGCAGACAAATGACGAAAAGAATTTATATGGAAACAAGAATAAATGAAATGAGGAAAAGAATGGATGCAATTAAACGAACAGGGGACACTATATGTGTGCTGGTATTAGAGAAGATTTTGCACAGAAGGTACTGGTGGATTCATATCCATGACCAGAGTACAACGTTGGTGTGGCCGTAGGCGTGTACATTTACTAATACGGGTAAGGGTGTACACGGACTTCATATGAAGTCTGTGTTGCGGGTTCAAATCCGCAGCCGGCCGGTCAGAGGGCGGACACTTTGCTATCCGTGTAGACACCCCGGGATTATGTATGTAATCAACGGATAGGTTTGCTGAAAGCAAATGGGTGTTACAGACAAATACACACACAAACAAAGCCACTCCAACATCTTCTAAAAACTTAACAGACGCCTTACACGTCTCGAACTGTCGGCCTAACCATTCACGTCTCTTCGCTGCTGGGAGAAAGGGAGCTGGGGATTTGGCACGATACATATACACATGTGCTACCGGGGTCTAAGCGATGTCAGGCAGGGCAGCCGATCGAGGCTGCGGCCTACCCCAACGCCAAATCAAAGCCCTTCAAAAGAAGGCATCATGCTTACCCCATACGAAAAATGGGAAAAAGCACGTTAAACGAAGAAGAAGAAAGTATTTGCCAGTTTAGGCACGGGTGTGCATTGCTCTCGTTTTGGTGGGTGTGGGCTTACGGGCTTGCGTATTGAGCAGCATACTGGCGTGCTCTTGAACATCTGCTCACGTAAACAAGGGCGTGCGCGCGCAAGTGTGTGGGTGGAAATGCTCTTGACTGTTTACGCCATAATATGTATTCACAAGAGTAAACTCTCTTGAATCGAAGCTGAAATTTCGTCTCGAATGGTTGCTTGTGATTGTTATTTGCTTTCATATTTTTCTCTCGTCGGCCAATCTCATCGTTTGCATGGCTTTAATGGGAAAATGCGGAGAGAGAAGAATTAGAAAACGGAAGGAACAAAAACTAAAATTAAGCCAACTGAACAAAACTTAAAACTGAAAACTGAACCAAATGTAAACATAATTACTCTGGAAAGCAATAAATGACAAAAATTTCCACACAAACTTTGGATATTCAAGAAATTAAAACTGATTTTGAATGAAGAAGAGTAAAAATGGTCAATCACAATATATCAATGAATGAATGAAAGTACAGTAATCACTGATATTAAAACACCAAGTCATAAAACGTGACAGGTGAATGTACAGTCAATAAAGAGCGTTCAGGCACCACATAACCTCCGGCAAGGCTGAACAATCCACTGCCCAAATAAGTCCTAATTGTCACCAAACCTCTAAGGATGACCTTGACCTCACTCTGAATATCTGCCTCATTAGGGGAGTATGCATGCCAAATATAAAATATATCTAATGTAGTTCAAAAGTTCGGGAAAAAGTTAAATTTCTATTTGACCTCTGACCCCTTTAAAGGTCAAAAGTTATAGTTAACTCTCTCCGAAAAGCGATTAGTTCTTGCCAGTCGTGAGGCACAATTTTAGTCAAATTTACATCAAAATCCACTCATAAATATTTGCGTTATCTTTTTAATAAAAAAAAAACAAAAGCACCAAAAACATAGTCTCCTTATCAGAGGCAATAAACAGAGAATATGTGGGAATTTTTTGACAGAAAAGAGAAAATTCACACAGAATGGAGATCCCAGAAAGAGACAGATGCGAAGACAGACACAGACAATTAGAAAGTCAAACTGAACGTCGACGGGGAAAGACGAATGAATATGCAGTGACAAGTTCGCAAAGCACACGACAAAGTGAAATGGGAGGAGAGAGGAGAGGCGGAGAGGGGGAATTTCAGATAAAGGGGGAACGGACAAAGGGAGATGGGAGAGATAGAAATAAGCAGTGAAAACAGAAATGGGGAATGAATAGGAAAAGGGAGAAAGAAGGGAGGCAAGGGACCAAACGAATATGAAAACGGCTTCAGGTACAGAGGGCAAATACATTTACAATGTCTCCTCCTCCTAACTGAACTATATATATATATATATATATATATATATATATATATATATATATATATATATATATATATATATATATATATATATATATATATATTATTGTTTGTCGAACTCAACACTCTCTCTCTCTCTCTCTCATCCAAAGGCCATAGGTACTGCATGGTCACAGAATTCCAAGGAAATATAAGGACAGAATGTCCTCACAATAGAATTCTGAAGAACTGAAATTAGAGATTTACAGTGGGTAAACACACACATAGGGTGTAAAGATCAAGAAATGTACTGTAGCAGCTTACAAGTCTATAGCCAGGTACAAACAGAAATATATATATATATATATATATATATATATATATTTATATATATATATATATACATATGTTATATATATATATATATATATATATATATATATATATATATATATATATATATATATATATATATATATATAATTATAGAGAGAGAGAGAGAGAGAGAGAGAGAGAGTTAAGTATACCTTGGTTTAACCAGACCACTGAGTCGATTAACAGCTCTCCTAGGGCTGGCCCGAAGGATTAGGCTTATTTGACGTGGCTAAGAACCAGTTGGTTACCTAGCAACGGGACCTACAGCTTATTGTGGAATCCGAACCACATTATACCGAGAAATGAATTTCTACCACCAGAAATAAATTCCTCTAATTCTTCATCGGCCGGCCGGAGAATCGAACGCGGGCCTAGGAGAGTGCTAGCCGAGCACGATAACGACCCATCCAATGAGGAACTGAGAGAGAGAGAGAGAGAGAGAGAGAGAGAGAGAGAGAGAGAGAGATTGTGCAAGGGAACTTTCAATGGCCTTCCTACGAGTCTCAACCCAGCACCTGCTTACTAGGGCAGTGGTGTACGTGTGTGTGTGTGTGTGTGTTGAGGAAACCGTTGCATACGCCTTTGAATTTGTATCTGAAACTATTATCCCACCCCTCTCACCCTTGCCTATCATCCTTCTCCTTTCTCTCACCCCTTTTCTCTCACTTTTCCATCGCTTTCTCCTTTCTATTGTTTCCCTTTTGTCTGTTCCCCATTTATCTGAGCTTTCCCCTCTCTTCCCTGACCATTAACTTTGTCATGTGCTTACGGACTCGTTCCTGTATATTTTGCATTCGTCTTCCTATGTCTCTCCCTCTCTGTGTGTGCTTATCTGCCTCCTCCTTATTTCTTTGGGATCCGCAGATTTTAACGTTCGCTGACTGATGGACGTGAAAAACATGACAACAATTCATATTCACTACCAGAAACTTGGGGCATTTCCTAATAAAATGACGACTTTTCAGATGAAGATAAATGAATTTACTCTCCTCGATAAGCATGGCTGGTTTTCTCAATAAACCCAGACGCCTACGAACCAAAACAAACTAAATATATCTAAAATACTGCATATTAGAATGAATGGATCCAGCACACATCACTCCTCATTGTGTGTGTGTGCAACTTGGTATCCTAAGCAGGGGCGAAGTGTTGTTATACTTCTAAGCCAACGACCACCAATCCATCAGACTAAGGTCTTTAGCGCCTGAGCTAGATCTATGGACGCTGGTAGCCGCCGTGGGCTTGCCAGTTCCCATTAAGATGGAACCACGTCTTACGGAGTGATGAAAAACCGGACAGTTGAGAGTATCTACATAAATCTCTTTAAGAGATCTTTCAATCCTTTTACAGAACCATACTGTACTATAGCTTTACTGTAATGGATGTTTCCAGTCTCATTTTATGAATGATTTTCATTTGTGCTTTGGAACCAGTATGCAATAATAATTTCGTCTTTAATTTTCTTCTCCTTTACTCTAATAACCAATTTTAATGGATTTGGATATAATTGGATAAAACTGCTTGTTTGCCCAAATATTGCACAACGACTGGGTACTTGTTTACTGTATTTTTGGTTAATAAACTAATGCAATGATATTGATGCACAAGCAAAACCGTTAGACACTGCAGAAGGAATAAGGAAAACGCAAGGTACAAAGCTCATAAGAAACCAAAAAGAAAAGAGCGAAAGAATCGTTGTAAAAATGCAGCAAAAACCTAACTATTATAGTGACGAGGGGCACAAAGGTAAAGAGGAGAAAATATATCTAAAAGGAAGAATAACTGAATAACAGTAAGTTGATGAACAGTTTGAAAGATACAATACTAAAGATAATAAATGTGAAGACTTAAAGAACGAAGAAATAAAGCAGGAATCAAAAGAAGGGAATGAAGCGCAGCAAAATCTTATCTTTATATGAGTAATCGTCCTATTCTTGTCACCAATCATTCGAGTAATGGTCAACATTCTCCGCAAAACAAAACAATGAAAAGCGAATAAAACATGCGCCGAAGTTTCTTCGGCGCAATCGAGTTTTCTGTACAGCCGCTACAGCTTATAATCAAGGCCAGCGAAAATAGATTCATCTTTAGGTGGTCTCGGTATGATGCCGTACGAGCCGCGGCCCATGAAACTTTATTCACGGCCCGGTGGTGGCCTATCTTATATTGTTACCAGAAGCACGATTATGGCTAACTTTAACCTTGAATAAAATACAAACTACTGACGCTAGGGGGCTGCAATTTGGTATGTTCGATGATTGGAGGTTGGATGAGCATCATAACAATTTGCAGCCCTCTAGCCTCAGTAGTTTTTAAGATCTGAGGTCGGACAGAAAAAGTGCCGACAGAAAAAAGTGCCGTTAGAAAAAGAGAGGACGGACAGACAAAGCCGGCACAATAGTTGTCTTTTACAGAAAACTAATAAAGAAAACAATTATCTTTACCAAAAATAAAATGATCAGTTTGGCATGAAAACAAAACAACCAATACCGAACCGTCAGTTTGATGACGTATCGGGAGTTTAGAACGCACGAATTTTGTGCCTCTTCGTAAAATAAACTGACCCAGTCTCGATGAAATGTACTTTCGGGTAACAGCGAAAAACAGAACAACCATTCGTTATTTTTCGACGTCCGGGAACAATACTAAATCACCCGTGGCATTCAGAAAGCTATCCATCAGTCCTTGCATGGCGTGCCAGCGATGCTCCGTTGCAGGCAAATTAATTATGTTCTCGACATAAAACACCACCTGTTCAGGTTGTGCTTATATCAAATTCATTTCGATCTGTAATCCGCTTCTCTTATGATTTTAATTAAAATATTCATTTAAAGTCAGATTTGCTTTTGTGCACCATGGTGATAACAGGTTAAAGAATAAGATAAAATAATAAAACGAGGAAACAGAGGCACAGGGAATAAATTCAGATATAAATAACAATAATATCATGAGAGACACGCTTGCAATTTAATCAAAATAAGGGAGGACATCTGTATTAAAATCACAAAGCCAGAATCGTTTAGGCAACACATGTTCGATCCTTTAATGCGCAACGGGACCTGAATACCGCAGTCGGCAAAATTGGAATAAATAAAGATTAGTCAGAGCACGTAATAATAATTCTGTGAAACCTGAATTTCCTGCGACAAAAATAAGAAAAGCGAAGAGTAAAATCATTGTTTGATTTTCATCTGAGAATTTATTTATTTATTTTTTCATTTCGTTTTACACATCAGGGGTCCAATAAATCATACTGCAATAATGTAAACCATTTACAACGCACTATGTTTGAAAAAAACATTCATACGTAATAAGTACTTGAATATCTAGGGAATTGTCTCTACCTTCTGTCAAGTTTCACAGAGAGAGAGAGAGAGAGAGAGAGAGAGAGAGAGAGAGAGAGAGAGAGAGAGAGAGAGAGTAAACAGTTTTACTAGGGGTTGGAGAGAGGAATGAGGATTAACTCATCGATACCCTTCATTTTAAATTTGTGAACTGCTCACACCTGTTAATTTTCTGTCGCCTCAACCTTTTCTTTTTCTCAATGTCTTCCCTTACGGCTGTTACCCACAACAACTGACTGACCACCAAAGACCTATATTCTTCTTGGGTCACTGGAGATAGAAGGGATTTAAGGGTACGTACACATATTGTTACTTTGTCACCCGAGATCGAAGCTGAAAAGTCGAGAGAGAGAGAGAGAGAGAGAGAGAGAGAGAGAGAGAGAGAGAGAGAGAGTTAAATTAAACAGAATGTTTGCACCTTCTTACTGATGCCTTCAGAGAGAGAGAGAGAGAGAGAGAGAGAGAGAGAGAGAGAGAGAGAGAGAGAGAGAGAGCTCTATCAAACCGAATGTTTGCATCTTCCTTTTTTTTGAAACCTTTAAAGAGAAAATTGAAAAAAAATGAGCACGTGGCTCCCTGGCACGAACAGCTTCCAGGGGGCGTCCCCCCCTCCCCCCATCCTTCATCAATATTCCAACAGTGACGTGCCATAAACTAACAGGCCACTGTAAAAATGCTGACGGAGGGGCCATGTCGATTTACGGGACCCTCCGGCAGGAGGCCTGTAGCCGAGGGCCTTGTCTCTAACTTCCCCCGCCCCCCCTCTATAGGGACATGGTCCCTTCCGCAAGTGACATCAAAATTTCCGTCACGTGAATTATGTTCTCTGTTCGACTGAGTAGAGGCCATATGGCTGTCGTATTGTCCTGGGATAGGGCGGCCTATAAACCTTTTATGCCCTATGGACTCGCGCGAAGATTCAATTTAGGACCTTCCCGAAACCGGTCGGTTGCACAGGAGAGCAAAAAGAAACCGCAAGAGGAGAACTGAGAGCACCTTTTGCCGAAAGGTTCTCTCACTGATGAATAGATTGGTCTCCTCCCCTCCCTCCTGCTCCTGTTCCTTTTCCTCCTCCTCCTCCTCCTCCTCCTCCTCTCCTTCATCCGCCGCCTCCTCCTCATTTACCTCTTCCTCCTCCTCCTCCTCCTCATCTCATCATCATCATCATCAACATCAATTAGTTTACTGTAAATAATTTTAAGTTCTTGTAAATTTTGCCAAAGATCGATGGCCCTTAGTTATCAGTATACAGTTACGGTAGCTCATCAATCGGATCGAAGCAGACTACTGACTTTTATGGAAAAGACGGTCTTATATAAGCGCCGACTGGCAACATATCTTGGCGGTTCGGTGCGAGCGACAACCAGTTATAACTACACCCTAAAGTCAACTAAGGGAGAAAAGGTAAGTAAAATTCAACTGAGAGAAAAGGCATATCAATAAAGGTGAGACACAGTAATTGAAAGCTATTCACATCTGACAGATGTAACTATCAACAAAGAAATTATTTATGAATGAACCAGAGTGGCTGAAAGCATTCATTCCACGTATAAAAATATTACATTGCCTCTCATTTCCCGAATGACAATTTTATGATAGAGAATAATGTTAACTGAGAGAATTCTATAAAACAAGTGAATGATGCCGACATGAATTTAGAAATTCATTAACAAAGAGCAGTAGAAATACTGATGTTACACTAACACGACAATTTTAAATAATAATAATAAACATTTCAATTAGGAAAACGGCTGCATTACGCAACACAAAAAAGTAAGTAACCAAAGATTACCAAAAAAGCTTGTACAATTTTTTCCTCATCTCGTATAAAGATAACGAAGCGGAAATTATCAAAAGAAACTAAATCTTACCACCACCCTAAAACTCACTGCAATGAAAAAAAAATAAAAAAGAAATCTATTATGAAATTAAATGTCCCGTCGATACCATTCCCTCCTCCAAAAAATAAATAAATAAATAAATAAATAAATAAAAACTCTAGTTAATGTCTAGCCGATACCGAATCGCGTTCGACCAAGCGAAGAATCTGTGAACAAAAAGTCCCAAATTCCAGCAGCATAAGAGGAACAATTTGCAAAAGACATAAATACGACCCTATTGCCATCCTTTGCCGGAGAACAGGCTCCTTGGCCGCAAGCCCTCTATTGAGATTCTGTCGGCGGAGGCCTTATAACTCGATCTTTATGCTCCGGGGAGAAATATATTTCAAAAACTGTTGGTCTATTGCTCATGGCAGCATGGCGAGGAATTCCGCGCTGGCCCTTTTTATCTCGCCTCCGGCTATTTTCGGGTTTTTGATTCATTCCCTCATTTTTCTTTTTTCTTTTTTTTTTTTGGTGTTTCGATTTCTGGCTCTCTTCAAGATTTCTGGAGTCGTCTTTAAGATGATATAAGCATCGTAGCATTTTAAATTTTTTCATTAAATGGTTGCTTTATGTGAACACACATACATACACAAGCACACATTTACAAGTATACAAATATATATGTATGCATATATATATATATATATATATATATATATATATATATATATATATATATATATATATATATATACAGTATATATATATATATAGATATATATATATATATATATATATATATATATATATGTATATATATATATATATATATATATATATATATATATATATATGTGTGTGTATATTTATTTGCCTACTTATGTGCAAACAATAACAGGGTTATCTTATACACTATATAAAATGGCACATAAATGTAAAACGCTGCCTCCTCCAGACACCTATTTCAGCGCTTAGGAGAAGGAAAACACTGAATTTTTCAGGAAGCGACCAAGTCACTGCACCCCCTGGTCTGGGATCGATCTTGGTACTCCAGCAGATAAATATATGTGTTTTCTTCGTCCTAACCAGTACAAAATGCACCTGGTAGTTAGTCGACGCTCTTGGATCACATCCGTGATGGAGAAGGTAGCATCTTGAATTTATATGTAATATATTTATACAATTTTGCAATGACTGCCCTTTTGACTGTTTGCGCACACAAATAAATAAATAGATAAATTATATGTATAATGTACTGTATATATAATTTTATGGATATTTATAAATATATATATATATATATATATATATATATATATATATATATATATATATATATATATATATATATATATATATATATATATATATATATATAGATATATATGCATAATGTGAATATTTGTGGACGTATATATGTGTGTTTACTCGATACGTCTATTTTATAAGGAAATTTTATAGAATGCTTATTTAATATTAAAGGCGACGAGAGTAAACTTAAAGATAGCCTGAAATCGAAATAACAAAAAAAGGGAAAATAAATAAAAACCGAAATATATACGATATATATACATATACATACATATACACTGCATATATATACATACATATACATATATATACATATTACATTAGGACGAACACATACAGACGAAAGCGATAAAACGCGCCGCAAAAAAAGCTCATTTCAACAGAGAAAAAAAATGGCGGCCGAGATTCGTAGCTTCCGAGTAACTCCTTTTAGAAATCAATTTTCGCAGAAAATAAGAAGTTTGAAAGATCACAAGAAACCACCAGAATAAGAATGGGTGGCGGGGAGTCTCTCTCTCTCTCTCTCTCTCTTTTCCCCTCTGGCCTCCTTTGAGGGGAAAAAATAAAAGATTGAAAAAGGTTCAGTCTGGTCGGGGCCGCTGACAACCGCAAAAAGTGTGCGGCGAATATGAAACGGGGACTAGTTCACTAGCCCTAAATGGAGGCTTTAAACCGTTGCCACAGGGAGAGCCTGAACGCTGCTGACGCATTTCATCAGGGACTTTACACAGGCAGCTGAACACCACCTATACGAAAGGGTATGTTAGCTGGCGTAAGTTCTGTAAACTGGCGTTACAACGATTGACGGACACAAAATAAAGTACATTCAGAAGATGACTTTCAGGAAAGACACCACTACGTGTTTCTTTTTTTTCTTGTAGTTTAACATTTCGGCAGTCTGCTGGCGTCGTTTTCAAGACACTGAAATCATCAGAAAGACGCAGAAGCAAACAATACATGAAGAAAATCACGGAAATACAATTAAAACCTTAAAGACAGGATTAACATTTTTAACAATTTACATTATATACATGGGGAATCAATTACCACTTAAATTTAAGGATTATTTCTTCAATGAGCATCGATTCCAACTCAGATTATTGGATCTTATATCAGTAAAGAAAATGTTAAATTTAGATGGCATTGCATTTCCAGTGTACATAACGTCAGTGTACTTATCTCACCTTTGAAAAAAAAAAAAAAAACTTGATAGAATTCAAGACATTCATGACTGTCCCTGTTATTTCGTGTAATTATCGGACACGTGTCCAAACGTTCAAATGTAACAGAGAAAGAAACATGTTAAGGTTTCGATTTATCTCGAAAGTTAATTCACAAATACTCCACCTCTTGCCATACACACACACACACACACCCACATACATATATATATATATATATATATATATATATATATATATATATATATATATATATATATATATAGTATAATTTTTAGCATATGGGTAGTTAACAATTCTCTTAATTTTTTCAAGTTGGCCGGAGGATTTTTTATCTACAACAAGTAGCTGCGGAATCAAAATTACGAACTTTATTATTTAAAAAGCTGAATAAAGGTCCGATTGAACGTTTCTGAACTACCTCAGCTCCCTCGTCAGCGGAGACTGAGTACAAAAGCATGAAAGGGGTTATTTAGACAAACTTCACGAGTTATATATTTGAGTTAGACAATCAGTGACCGGGATGCAAATTCCTGAGATGTGTGCTAGTATTGCATCAGCCCCGGTTTATTTGCCATGCCCCTAGGTTAGGTTAGGTGAGATTAGTTACGTTAGGGTGCCTCCACGGTAATTTGGGGGTGGAAAACATAATGAGATTATTTTCAAGAATATTCTATGGTTAGTTTTTAAGATATGACGTCCCACTTTTTTCAGGGAAAGATCCAGGTACTCCGTTGCATCTCGGGAAAATGCGAGTCGGATTAAGGATTAGCGGGAATGGTAAATCAAGCAGAAAATGTTGATGGTCAGTCTGAAGTCACGTTGTAATGGCACTGTCTTATACCTTAGTTTAACCAGACCACTGAGCTGATTAACAGCTCTCCTAGGATTGGCCCGAAGTATTAGACTTATTTTACGTGGCTAAGAACCAATTGGTTACCTAGCAACGGGACCTACAGCTTATTGTGGAATCCGAACCACATTACAGCGAGAAATGAATTTCTATCACCAGAAACAAATTCATCTAATTCTTCATTGGCCGGCCGGAGAATCAAACTCGTCCAACGAGGAACTTTATCTGTGGCTGAGGATGTAGGGTTATGGTGTCTCGATAATCTTCTGGTGGAGTTCGATGGCCAAAGTAGGTGTTTCCATCTTGGCAATAGAATACAACAGAATATATAACTTAGGGCAAAGGCCAAGCGCTGGGACCTATGAGGTCATTCAGCGCTGAAACGGAAATTGACAGTAAAAAGGTTGAAAGGCGTAACAGGAGGAAAACCCCGAAGTTGCACTATCAAAAAATTGTTAGGAGAGGGTAAAATGCATGATGGAAGAAAGGGAATATGAACGTAGGTGCAGTAAAGGGAATGAAAGGGGTTGCAGCTAGGGGCCGAAGGGACGCTGCAAAGATCCTTAAGTAATATCTACAGTGTAACCGCATGAGGTGCACTGACGGCCCTAACCCCCTACGGGGCATCTTGGCAATATGAATAATTCCCAGCACTGGAAATAATCTGACTGGAAATAATCTGAAGGTTTTTCTTTTATATACAATGCCTCGTGAAAGAGAGGTGTCCAAGGGTGCTTTCGTATCCAGGTATTTTGGTCCCTGCTACTAGTAGCTCCCTTGACAGAAGTAGGCCACGTTCCTCCTAATAGTGCAGCTTCATGGAACCATCCTGGAAGTGGCGATTCAGTCTTGTCGACAGACGAGTCCGGATCCTCCCAACATATAAAGCTCCGTGAGGTTCACATTATTCACTCTGCCAAGGATGTTTGAATATCAGGTTTGTCCTTTTGGAATTCGGCTGGGGTAGGGCCAATTGCTCTTGAGGAGGAAATGCGACGTAGTTTTGTATACAAATACACGACGGTGTTGGTATCCGTTTTAGTGTCATCAGAGTGGACGGTGGGTGTTGAAGTTTTTAACCGCTCTAGCACATGACGAGCTTAATCCAACAACAAAAACAAAGCTTCAATATTCATTCTCCTTTTGACGAAATTTCAGACGCGGTCGAGAAATTCTACTGCTTTTCAAATAATAAATGATTTTCCTTAAGTGATTTTTGATAAGTATTTTTCGAGCTAGTTGATGAAGACAGAAAACTGCGTCGGCAGCTTGGAAGAATTAAGAGATATTACACACACACACACACACACACACATATATATATATATATATACATATATATATATATATATATATATATATATATATATATATATATATATATATATATATATATATATATATATATAAGGATACGATAGCTCCGTCGGACAGCACTACGTTCGCGTTTTCAAGGTTCACGGTTCGATCCAATTTTCCGCCCACCAATCCACCCACCCAGCTCAAGCTGGCGTAAAAAGAAAAAAAAAAAAAAAAATAATATATATATATATATATATATATATATATATATATATATATATATATATATATATATATATATATATATATATATAATAAAGCCATGGAGGTAGCAACCCTTCTGGACCAAACCCCTCTAAATATTCCTTACTTTATTCAAGATTAAGACGTTTCCCCTAGCAGCAGGAAGCTGCAGAAAACAAAAGCAACGCAATGGTCACTATCCCATTTGTACCTGAACTAGGGAATCATCGATAAACACTATGGAAAACTCCTTCAGCACTAGTCACAAACCACCTGTAAAATAAAACTAAAGAATAATAGGGAAACCAGGAAAAAATAGGAAAAAAGTGCAAATAAAATCAGAACAGAGGCCAAAGTGAAAAAAAACCCAGAAGTAATATGAGACGAGAAATACTGCATCGCATACAAAAAGGGGGACTCGGACAATTCACCTAATATGAATTTCAATCAAGCGAAGCTGATTGGAAAGAGGGGCGAAGGCAGCCGGATACGGAGATTCTACGACAGGGAGACTGAGGATAGAAGAAGAAGAAGAAGAAGAAGAAGAAGAAGAAGAAGAAGAAGAAGAAGAAGAGGAGGAAGAGGAAGAAGGAGAAGAAGAAGGGGGAGGAGGAGGAGGAGGAAGAGAGAAAGAGGTAGCAGAGGAAAGGTGAGGAAAAGCGTGCGTGTGAGTGGGTGTGCATTTGAAGAGAAAGACAGGCATATCAATAACGATGTTAGACTGTGTGTAAATAGTGGAAGCCACAAAGCAAAACTACGAATAACAATTATCAGGGAGAGAGAGAGAGAGAGAGAGAGAGAGAGAGAGAGAGAGAGAGAGAGAGAGAGAGAGAGATTAATTACAATTACAAGAAGAGAGACGAAGATTAATTGCAATTATTAGGGGAGAGAGAGAGAGAGAGAGAGAGAGAGAGAGAGAGAGAGAGAGAGAGAGAGAGAGAGAGAGAGAGAGATTAATTACAATTACAAGAAGAGGGACAAAGATTAATTGCAATTATTAGAGAGAGAGAGAGAGAGAGAGAGAGAGAGAGAGAGAGAGAGAGAGAGAGAGAGAGAATGAAAAGCAACGATGATTCCGTAATTTTCGTGCCGCATATCATATTGCCCAAAATAGGAAGTTTACGCGGAGAGCCAGGGGCTTCGATATTACATAATTAACTTAAGAAATCTGGATCGGGTCGGAAGGGAAAGAGTTCAAGTTGCAGTGTCGATGGCCCCTGGAAAAGAGGTTATGGACGATAACCTTCAAGGAGGCTAAAGTTATGTTTTTTCCCCGTCTACTTAATCCCGGGAAAAAGGAGATCTCTTGAATTTTAGGGCTGAGAGCGACGAAAATGCAATTTGATATTCTGGGAGCTAACGTGGTGTGGATTTCCAGGACCTGGGGAATGGCTTCTAAGACACTGGGTAAAGGAAAACTGAGGTGATTCTGAGATATTATGACAGGAGAGGAGAAATGCATTTAATAATTCCAAGGTCATAAAATTAGGCGAAAATAACCCTATGAGTTACAAATATGTATAAAAAGGTGCTCGGTATTGTTTGTAAAGATGAATCGAAAAATAAAGACATTAAATTAATTAAGCAAAAATGACTATATTCAGAGAAGAATTACTTGTGGCATAATGTGGACCTAAAT
>NC_089787.1:36863123-36883123 GCF_040412425.1 Macrobrachium rosenbergii | reverse complement strand
CAAGACAGCATCACCTACACTCTAAGAGTCTAAGGCATTGTACTTGCCTCATTCTTTTCTTCATAAACAAATAAAAAGTGCGCCGAAGCTTCTTCGGCGCAATCGAGTTTTCTGTCCGGTGGTCGTCTCAGGCAATATCCAAAGAATACTTGGATATTGGTCTCAGCCACGGCCCGTAAAACTCTTAGCCGCGGCTCATGAAACTCAGTCACGGTCCGTTGGTGGCCTAGGTTGTTGGTGCCTATAACGCTGCCAGAAGTACGAATATGGGTAACTTTAACCATAAATAGAATAAAAACTACTGAAGCTAGAGGGCTGCAATTTGGTACGTTTGATGATTGGAGGGTGGATGATCAACTTATCAATTTACAGCCCTCTAGCCTTAGTAGTTTTTAAGATCTGAGGGCGGGCGGACGGACAAAGCCGGCACAATAGTTTTCTTTTACAGAAAACTAAAAAGCGAGAAATATAAAAACAAAATATTTATTTAAGCACTGGATCCTTAGGAGAACCAGACGTTCAAGTAAAAACAAAAAATATATAAAACACAGATAAAAAATAATCATGACTTCAGATATTTAAGACATTTTTTAGATGGGAAATAAGGAAACAAATGCCCCAAATTAAATACTGTAAAAAGATTCTGGCTTGGGATCCATAAACAATTTTGACTTCAAATACCGTATACTACTTAAAAACACTTAATGTCTTTACAATGTTATCTAAACTGGCGTGTGAGATCTTTGTATGAAAGTATGTTTGAAGCCAACAGTGAGTAGACGTACATCTGGCAATGACTTTTGAGCACCTTGTGTGACAGTTAAAAGTACTAAAGAGCTAAAACTTATTTGCCAGTCATATTACTGATGGTTGAAGGATGGCAGAAGTGGTGAGTTACAGGAAAAGTGTAATAAGGATGGTAACAGGTTGTACAAAAGACGGGTAAAAAAGACATGGAATATTTATGAATGCCAAGTAACAGGTGGGCAGAAGGTGTTTGAAGAATAGAGAAATGAAAAATTTAGAAAAATCTCGATAAATGGAGTGAGATGAATACTGGAAAGGAAGGACATTAAAAAGTCCAGCAAGCATAAGAGCGTATTCAATGTTGATTTGAATGTCAGCTCTGGATTGATCCTAGTGAGCATTCTGAAGTGTGTAAACTGGTATCAGTATAAAAGTTTTCTGCACGAGGGACTCATCCATGATCCAGCAGGTAAATTATGAATGTAGTCTAGTTGTTTTGAGCTAACCTCCCTTACAGGGATGATTCTAAAGCAAAACTTCACAAGAGTCGCTGTCAATGACACGTTCATACTTTAAATGCTGAATCGTAGATGAACATACGTGCAGATATAACTCTTACAGCTCTATTGCCTTCATATATCCATGCAGAAGATTCATCAGCTGAGCTTAAAACCACCCAGTCTCTTGCATATACCACACTACCCTTACTTCTTCACCATTTATGTAACTCACCTCTTTGTTCATCCTATCATCATCAGTTATAAATAATCCCAAATACTTATACAAATCAACAACTTCCATTCTTCCACTGCCCATATCAACTTTCATTGCTCCATCCTTCTTGTTAACACTTAACCTTACTCTTGCACAGATTCACTTTATACTTCCTCCATCTGTAAACAGTTACAAACTTTTACTATTTTCTGTAATTCCTCTTCATTATCCCCAATCAATCACGTATCTGTAATAAATTACCTACAGTTATTGTTGTTGGGGTTTAAAATGTCTATATGCCTAAAGTTATTCCAAGATGATAGATTGTGAGGACCATTTGATATTCATGTTTGGAGTTAATCAAGATTTTTACAAACTAAAGACTATTAAGAAACGTTTTTGGATCAAATTTTTTGTTATGAAATAGTTATGCGAAATGATTGAAAGTACAATATTGGAAAAATTTTTTTTGTGGCGTACATGAACCTAGGAAAAGCTGATATAAGACTTGGTAGAGTAAATATCTGTTGAGTGTATGATATACGATATAACACTGTTGAAACTGATTACAAATTTCTGTATAGAACGGAGAAAAGCGTGCGAGAATATGTAGATGGGAGAGTGATTGGTTTGGTGTTGAAGTTGGTTTCAGACTAGATTGTTATGTCTCCGTGGCTGTTCGATATCTACGGGGGTGGAGTGATGCAAAATGTCACAGAAAGGACAGTAGATGTAGGTGCAGAGTTGTGGGATAAGAAAGAGTCATAAATGAAGTTTGGAATGGTTGGTATCAGCAGTTAATACATCACTGATTATGAAGTTAGTAGGATAAAATTGAAAGACATTGAGAGAAAAAATTACTGGAAAGGAAGGGTCTTAATATTCAGGAAGAATAAGAGAAAATGTGTTGTTTTTGGGTTTGGGGCCATTGTTTGATGTGTAATAAATGTGCAACTAATGTTGTGAGTTATTTATACATCGAAAACATGCATATGACAGCAAACGTTGTGTTGTTTTTGTCTTTGAGCCATCCCTGTTATAGAAAACGGCTTAACGTTTATATATATATATATATATATATATATATATATATATATATATATATATATATATATATATATATATATATATATATTATATATATATATATATATATACACATACACATACACATATACATGTGTATGTATATAATCTTAAAGAGAAGATTTCCGTTGTCCTCCCTTCCCAGGGCTCTAAATAATGCCATCTCATTAGTGTAGACTTACGTGTTAAGAAGATTTTTTAGGAGATATTACGAGGAAACGACTTTTTTTCTTTTTAAGTCCAGACATCTCTCTCTCTCTCTCTCTCTCTCTCTCTCTCTCTCTCTCTCTCTCTCTCTCTCTCTCTCTCTCTTTAACGTTCTAAAAACTAATTCACCTCCGTTGATAAGTCAGCTGAATGTCTCCCCTGTCATATTCTCAGACGAGTTACCTGAATTTTAATCATAAAAAATAACGACGCTGTTTTACACCATTTCTTTGCGCGAATTTTCCTGGAATTAAGACGAGGGTGGAAATATGTAAAAAGAGTTACTGTTTTTTCGTTTTACTTCCAATCTAGGGAAATTTGAAAACTACTGAATAAAAAAGCAAAATATATAAAAAAAAATATTTTTTCTTTTCATTTTTGCTTTAATTCCGGATACATCATTTAAAAAGGTATTTACCTTCTAGACTGTGGAACTCTCTACCAGCATCATTGTTTACCGAAAACATCCTTAAATCCTCTTTTTCAGACTTTGTTTGCACCACTAAAGTCACAAGTTCAGACGTTTCTTTAAATAATCTACTTACATTTTTACCTATTTATTTATTGTTAATTTACTTTTTCTTTTTCAACGAATGATCTCTTCTTTCTGTATTTCTTATTACCTTCTGTAACTTCTTCCTAATGAACACCACATTCTTTGGAAGCTTGAATTTCAAGTCAACGGCCCCTTTGGTGGGCTTGTTCCATATGAATAGGGTTCACCTTCTGAATAATAATAATAATAATAATAATAATAATAATAATAATAATAATAAACAACCTGTACAGTACTGACCGTTCTTGTCCTTAGCCACCGGACCACTGAAGAGTGTGTCCATTTCACCAAGTTTTCCTTCAAAGATTCACACTTTACAATTCTTACTTTACAAATCGCCACGGACGAATGAACGGAATAAAAAGAAAGGAACGAAAGACAACGAAAAATGTCCACGCTCCCAGCCACAACAATTTTTCTTATTTTTAAAAGGTTTGTGAAAGTGGTAATGGAAAAAGGTGCCTCGAACACCAAAAATTGTTCGAAGGGTTTTTTTTTTTTCTTTTTTTGGAAATGTTATTTCCATTTTCCATTTTTTTTTCTATGCGGACTTTCCCGCAACGATGAAAATTAAATTCGAAATAAGTTGCGGTTTTTTGGGGAGGGGGTACATACATGTATAAAAATGATATTCCCCTTTATTCTTTTTTAATCTGTTGTAACATTTTTCTCGGAGATTTTTGTTCTCTTTTTCATTTTGTATAGAATTTTCTATATAAATAAAAGTGAAAAAATATATTTTTTTTAGCAAAATACTTGTACAGTATATCGACGCATTTCGAATTTTCCCAGAATAATGAAAACAAGACTAGCACATAATAACTGTTAGTAAAAAAAAAAAGTAAAAAATGCGCCGAAGTTTCCTCGGCGCAATTGAATTTTCTGTACAGTCGCTACAGCGGATAATTAAGGCCACCGAAAATAGATCTTTCTTTCGGTGGTCTCGGTATAATGTTGTATGAGCTGCGGCCCATGAAACTTTAACCACGGCCTGGTGGTGGCGTTTCTTATATCGTTGCCAGACGCACCAATATGGCTAACTTTAACCTTAAACAAAATAAAAAACTATTGAGGCTAGAGGGCTGCAATTTGGTATGTTTGATGATTGGAGGGTGGATGATCAACATACCAATTTGCAGCCCTCTAGCCTCAGTAGTTTTTAAGATTTGAGGGCGGACAGAAAAAGTGCGAACAGAAAAAAG
The DNA here is from genome assembly GCF_040412425.1 of Macrobrachium rosenbergii. Lineage (NCBI taxonomy): Eukaryota > Metazoa > Arthropoda > Malacostraca > Decapoda > Palaemonidae > Macrobrachium > Macrobrachium rosenbergii. The sequence goes on along the minus strand of NC_089787.1, from coordinate 36,878,611 downwards.
TGTGGACAGAATAAAGTGCGGACGGACAGACAAAGCCGGTACAATAATTTTCTTTTACAGAAAACTAAAAATGAACTATAATAAACACACAGTCATAACCATGCTTAGAAACGTAACAAACAAAATCCCATAAAAAAAAACGAATACATACAGAAACACCAACGAATTCCTATGCAAACACAAACGAATGTCTATGCAAGCATAACAAACACAGCAAGCGGACGCAAATGCGTTTATTTTCATGGAGAAATATACTAATGCATTCCTTCAAGACTCCTGAGTTCTTGGTGCATTAAATGGGAGGAAGATAATTGTGGGGTAAAAGCACTGCTTGAATCTCTAGATGGAATTTCTGTAAAGTTGAGTAAACTGTGACGAAAGTTTTCAGTACTTCGTCCATCATTTTGCCTCACTTATGAGACATTTGTACGTTCAGTGAAGCACAGCATATATGTAAATATATATATATATATATATATATATATATATATATATATATATATATATATATATATATATATTACATAACTAGAGTCTTTATCGTTTCTTCCTGGGAGCTGATTCTATTTTTGCTCTTCAAATCACAAATGGAGCGCCCAAATCCTCCTATCTCGGCCTTATTAAAAGTTCATTCTAAAAAAAGAGCATAATCGTGTGTCATGGCAGTAGTGCAGATCTGCGCAACATCTCTTATTGGAGCACTCGAAATCTGGTCCGTTTTAATAATTCCATCACTTTTTCAACCAATTATCTAATATTCTTTCTGCATTCACAACAGTCGTGGGTTAACAAAGCAACTTCGCATTTGCACTGCGTGTCCCCAAAAAGACATATAACTGACATATACTGCGGCAACTCTCCACTCCCAGCAGCAATCGACAAAAGCCAACGAAGAGAATGGTCGTAATAGCTCAAAGTACGACAGAGTACCTGCAGCTTGAAAATGACTGGTTTGTTGAACACGACGCTTGGACGGTGGACTATTAGCAATGACAGAACTCTGGTTTGCTAGGTCAGATGGTGTGCAGTTAGATCGTTCTGTGACTCTGTGAAAACGGCTGACGTGAGTTGAATGGTTTTTGAGTCTGAAAATTGCTGCTGTCTGACAGATGGAATTTGAGGGTGGACCTAGAATAAAACTATAATATTCCAGAGCTTTCAGAGAGGGAGAATACTATCCTGCACTTCCAACTGTTTTACAACAACTCAACCACAGTCCAGTTGAGATGAATAAGACTATGAATAAAAGTTCTGTACTTCTTATTTACTGCATTTCCACGTCAACTGTCATTACCAAGCACATTAACCTTTATAATAAGTCCCATAATATAGACTTAATAGCTCGATGAATCTTTAAAGAAAAAAATTATTCAGTAGTATCTGCTCCTGTTTTCTACGCTGACGTTTTACTAAATAATTCAAGCAGATTTGCTTGTACATGTGACAACTTCTTTTGCTAATCACTTTTAATTTTGCACCAAAGACACTGTTTATTAAAAACGTAATAATGAAATTTACTTCTTGGAAACACAACTTCTGTAGTCTGGTAAAAGTGAATACAGAACAGTCCAGTGTTGTGCTTATTTCAGCGGAACATAAGGCACCCATGAATAGCTGGCTGAGTACGAAGAAACTAAAAGTTCTTTAATCATTTCCTATTTGCTTCGAAATTACCTGCTCTCCGGTTACTTAATAAGAAATTTTCAGAAAAGACGAAAGAGTATCGGCAAAATGCCTTCAGTGGAAATGAATAATAAGAAAAGGTAAATTCCTCCAGCTAAGAGGAAAAAAAAAAGAATCCAAGGTATCTGGGTCTGTTACTTCTAGTAACTGATAGATTGATTTATTGTATTATTTAACTGGCGTCATGAAATCAGAGTCAATAACGCAGTAATGGTTTTAACGGTGAAATGAATATTGCAGATATGTGTACTTATTAATCTGAAAGTTTTCTCGTAAAAGTGTCTTTCCTTACGCACAGAAATTATAAAAGAAAACTATGAAAAACGGAAAAAAGAACACTGGAAAAACTGCCGTATCTTCATAAAATCAGTTTCACTGAAAACTGCTGGACCAGAGTTGCTTGGCCATACAACTGCTCTTAAGATTATGAAGTTTTAGCATCCTCATTTAGAAGAAAAGGCTTCACGTATCACTTTGTGCTAAATAAATGATTTTTGCAAGAAAATAAAAAAAAAAGAAGTTCTGTTTCTGAAATATGGAATGTATGTGATTTATTCACATTTCTAATACTTGAAATTACTGTTCTTCCTAATTTATCTGTCATACCATTTAAATCTCTCTCTCTCTCTCTCTCTCTCTCTCTCTCTCTCTCTCTCTCTCTCTCTCTCTCTCTCTCTCTCTCTCTGTGCCCTGTTGCAGTGAACACTTTCTTCCCCTCGCCATGCTCCAGATAATGCCATCTTTTTCCCTTCGGCATCCTCATTAGTGTAGGCAGATGAGTAATGAAGATCCAAGGAAATTTCGCGAGGAAAAGACATTTTTCCTCTAAAGGGAAGAGGCTCTCTCTCTCTCTCTCTCTCTCTCCCTCCTTCCTCGTCCTAAGGGCTAATCCACCTTCGTTGATAACTCAGTTGAATGTCTCCTTTGACGTATTAAAAGACGGAGTAGCTGGAGCTCTCCCCCTCTCTCGTTTTTAAGACGTCGGGCCATTGTGTTACGTCATCCCCCGTTGGACGGATTTTCCGGGAACCTAGCAAAGAATCAGTGGTTCTAAAACGGTATTTTTAACGTTTTTATTCTAAATATCCTTTATGCATCAACTCACTCATTGAATCCTGTGAATATTTGGTCTCCTATCTCACCAGACACCTGGAAGTCATTATATTGACGTCAGACTACACGATAATTGAAAGTAAACCACAAGGCTCCCTATTGATGTCGAATCATACTCATGTCAGCACACAACAGATCCTAAAGGCATATTCCTGACGTCAAGTAATAATGGTAGCAACAGTTACGTGACGGGCCGAATTTATATTCTGAATTTCACACCATTATCATCATTTGTACCAGCGCCAGATGCCCATAAAGGATGTCAAATATATTGATGATGATAGTTCCTTTATGATGATGATAATTATCATTATTATTATTATTGTTAGAACCTTTAGGCACACAGTAAACGGTGCTCCTTACGTTGAATGATACACCATGAATATTTTTCCAACAAAACGTTTTAAAAACCCACTTACATTGTTAGCATGAAATACCGGAAAAGGCAAATATTTTGGTTCACTACAAGACTGTTTGCCGTACCACTTACTGAACAGAGCCATTAGTAAACATTTCTCAAACACGTATCCATTGTTATTTCTCTCTCTCTCTCTCTCTCTCTCTCTCTCTATTCAAACAGATCTATTTATAGATTCTCATCCGCCTTCATAGCACAACAACATACTGACGCAAACGAGATTTGAGTGAGAGAAACAAGGAGGAAAGAAAGAGCGAAAGAGAAAATGCTATCTCTCTCTCTCTCTCTCTCTCTCTCTCTCTCTCTCTCTCTCTCTCTCTCTCTCTCTCTCTGATGAACTAATTTCCAATATGACCTAACTTAATGACCTACTTTGCCAACGTCGCTCTTGACGAACGCCTTCTGTAACACCTGTGGTGCGTTCATTTTGTCGTTCGGGGTAACGGAAAACAGAAAGACGCTTCGTTGCAACAGTTACTTAGATGAAAATGGACGTAATATCCTGAAATGAGAAGAGTGTAAAATGCTGATATGAACACTGGCTGTAATGTTTTTAAAATGAAAATGAGTTTTATATTTTCTAATGAAAATGAGAATACTACCTTGATATGAAAATGGGCGCTGTATTTTGAAAGAAAAAAGGATGTAATAGCTTAAAATGAAAATGGTGTAATGTTTTGAAAAGAGAATGGATAAATTATTTTGAAATGAATGTGGCTGTAACGTCTGGAAGTGAAAATGGGTGCAATATCTTGTAATGAAAATGAGTGCTGGGTTTTGAAATAAAAAATGAGATTAATATCCGGTAATGAAAACGTGTGGTGTAATGCACTGAAATGAAAGTGAGAGTAATGTTTTGAAATGAAAATAAACTTGAAATGACAATGGGTAAAAATATTTTGCAATGAATATGGATGCAAAGTTTTGAAAAGAAAACGGGTGAAATATCTTGTAGTAAAAATGATGAAATTTTTTGAAATAAATAAAGGTGAAATGTTTTTGAAATGAAAGCAATTGAAATGTTTTGAAATGAAAACTGATGAAAATTACTAAATAAATATGAGTGTGTTATAAAAAGAGAATGGGTGAAATATTTTGAAACGACTGATGGTGTAATGTTTTAAACTAATAATGAGTTTAACGCTTTAAAAATGATATGGAAATGGGTGAAGTATTTTGTTTTGTTTTAAAAAGATGGGAAAATCAGAAAAAACTAATAAAGTGCATAACACCCCCCCAAGAACAACGAACAATCAAGAGCACATACTTATTTCTGCAATAATTGTTAACAACAATAGGTAAAGAAGAGAGATAATCCCAATCACTCTTCTGCAAAATGTATGATTGAATTTGGTTACCTAATTTTGTGGTAATGGTGAATGAGATTTTCACATTCTTAAAACAAATATTTGGACCCATCCTTCCCATAAGGGCCCCTCTACCTTAAAAAAAATTACAGCTGAAGCTTGTCATTCGAGAGTTTGTTATGAAAACCATCTCAACGTTGTTGGATTCACTCGTGTTTGACATACACCAATAAAATATCCAATGACCACAAAAGGTAAGCAGCTTGTAAGTATAAGAAAAATGGCCGATCGAAACATCATACGACTGACTCAAAAATACTAGTCTTGTTTTCCTAACAATGTATATTATAAATTATGTAAAATGTACCGTATTTTATTGATAAAGGTGCATGAAAGTGTTTCAATATAAAATCTGCAGCTGGCAGAGTAAACAGCGTTATAGATTGTGTATTTCATAAACTGAGAAAAGGGATGTTATGTTCCTCATCGGGGGTGAGGAGGAGAAGCGTCAATGGATGAGGCTTGCTGCTTCATACCTTGCGTGAACGAAATCCACAAAAATGTAATCTCTTCATCATTGAAGTCTCATTCTGTAAGGTTTAATTCTTCTAACTTGAACATCTACATGTAAATATATGGGTGTATGACTACTGGTTTTATGGAGACTAGCATAAGATAACTGGAAAGTTCTACCCTTAAAAGTGAGTAATCGCTCTAAATGAATTCTCTGACAACTTTCTAAACTTTCGAATATTGGCAGCAAATAAGTCCCTATACAACAAACGCCACCGAAAGACTTTTCTAGCTATTCAAAATCCGCCCATAACCGTGGCTTACTCATAAATTCAGTTCACGAACACAGCCCTCATACTAATTACAGACAGAAGCTGAAGCCTTTTCATCCACTGGAAAGCTGCATTTGTACGCGACCCGCCAATCAAATTAAGCACAGTCACAGCAAGAATTTTCCAGCTACTCAAAACATATCATGAACAGTCCAACTTCATCAACCTAAGCTAAAAAATTTATCTGCTGCCCAAAACCCACTAACGAACACACCCGCCTTCAGTAGCTTCAAGCCAAAGATATATATTCAGCATCGGCTCACCCAAGTCGAAGATTTCCCCTCACCTGCCCAATACCAGCTTCATGAACGCGGCCAGCCTCTCGAATACAATATAAGCCAAGGTGCCTCCCTTCCATATCCGAACTGTAGCAGGCGCCATAATCGTCACCTGCAACAGCCGCGAGGGTAAAGCGCGGCTATGAGAGGATAACATCTCGGGTTCTATTAGCTGTGGAGTAATGGGAAGCAGAGTAGGTGGGGAGATTAGCAAAGTGCAGGGGCCGGAGGGAAAGGACAGGAGGAAGGGGTGGATGGAAGAGAAGGAAGCGAGAGGTGATTATTGAGAAGCCAGTAAATGGCAGACATGGCGAGACAAGGTGGAAGGTATATAATGAGGACGATGAAGATCTCGATGAGGGCGACTAAATCTTGAGAAAAATATACCCTCAAGAATAGAAAAAATATGAAGGAGAGAAAGAATTTCCATATAAGAAGTCAAGGATAAATGTAAAATGAAATAATTAAGCATACCCGATAGGAAACGCTAAAAGTACGTTTTGTGGTTGTGAATAAAAGAATCTATCCTGTATATTCTAAAACTTGAGGAAAATATACCCTCTAGAATAGACAAAATATGAGAGAAAGATTTTCGAAATAAAAAAGTCAAGTATAAAAGTAAAATGAAATAATTAAGCATACCCGATAGGAAACACTAAAAATACGTTATGTGGTTGTGAATAAAAGAATCTATCCTTTAAATATAATCTGGATAATATGCTCCTAATAACAAGCAGAAAGTTATGGATAGAAAATGCTATAGAATATATCGCATACAACTTAAAGCCTATGATATCTTGAAGCAGGTAATTTATACCGTGGAACCGTTTCTCTGCTAAAGAATGAGAGACGATGTTTTTATTCTTAAGGAGTTATATGAACACATGAATAAATACATGACTGTACAGAGAGCAAAAGGAGCTTTATCATTTATGTTTCAGTTGACAGAGATGAATAGTTACGACGAAGTTGAAGACAAAGAGAGACAAATTATTTCTTCCATCGTGGATCTGACGACAGTCGAAGACAAACACAGACAGACACACACACAGAAACGTTCACAAATGGCCATTGTCTTGGGATCAATAGAAATATCTGTTACAACAACAGCCCCCTTGTTTGAAGTTTCACAGCCTCAGGCTCAAAGGAGATGCTTCAGTAATTAGGGGAGATGAATTTAAATGAAGAGGCTTTTATTGAAGTTAATTTTAGGCGCATCTCTCTGTCTCTCCCTTTCTCGCTCTAGCGTTCTCTCCGGAACCTTCTAAATAATCAATAACTTCTCTTTTGAGTTTATATAAGGGTTCATGCTAAAATATAAACTCCTCTGATTCGAGTGAGAGAGATTGAGTTGGGAATGGGGGACGGGAGGAGGACCAGAGAAGAAACAATTCACTGTCATTTTCATTCATTAATCACTGAATTAAGAATGACTCCCGGTGCAAAACACTTTAGAAATGGTAGACGCTTCAAACGCTTAAACAGAATGCTCATCAACAGGGCGTAGGGACCCCTTCAAACGGGGCCATTCACTCTCTCGCTTCCTGGATACAAAGGCCCCTCTATTCCAGTACCTTGTCTAAGCCAGCCATCCAGCACTTACTATCTTCTCTCTTTCTTCCCAACACTTCCGAATAGCCCCGATCAACAAGCTTTCTCATCAGCAAACAGGTTCTTAAGAGCTGGAAAAACAACTGTCGCTCCTGGCTTTGATGAACATGAAGAACAGTTGCTCTTTGTTTTCGCATTATACCCACGCCTCATGACGTCCCATGGGCAAGGTTTGTGTATAAAGGAGTGATAAAATATTCAACCACTCAACTGCGGTGACAGCTGAGTCCAAAGGGCGGCAGTGAAATAAAATATTGTAGAACTTATTAATGACATGCTGCTAGCTACAGATCAATCGTCTGAATTTGGCGATAACCGACAAGTAACTCTCTCAGTTGCTAATGCCTTGTGGCCAACCCCCTAGCAGGGTTTCCTTTCATGTCTTAAGCATGTTCACATTGCTTTTACAGAATTTATAAACCATGAACTGTTCAATACAAAACAGAACCCAACAACGTCTGCAAGCTTTTGGTGCATACATATAACAATCGCTTATTTTTAATTTTCTTCATTTTCAAATTATTTAAATAAAGTGCAAGCTGCGTTCTTCAATAATCTGTTGGTGTGCTCATACGGTTGATTTCCAGTTTAAATTTGCTTTTCAAATGTTTGAAATTAAATAAGATAAACTTTCAAGATACGGAGACAATAGTCTAAAATTTGAAGGTAGGGAACCAATAAATTGGAAATAGTTACTTCTGTGGTATCAAGAACCAATCTCAACATTTCCTGAAAATGGCTACAAATTAAAATCAACAGGAGCAGAAACAAAATGCCATGATTTTTCTACAGGGTATCTGAAGAGAATCCCTGCTAAAGAAAAAAAAAGATGAATGATGAGCTTGGTATCCTCAAAAGTACATACCGAAATTAAAAACTGTCTTGTAATAATTCCTGATTCTAATAAAAGCAAACAACCTGTGCCAAACCAAATTAGTTATCCCTTTACTCGATCAAGAGGACTGTAACTGGTACAGGATCTGAATTCTCCTTCATGGATCCTTTTCCACGTACAAAAATATATATATAATATATATATATATATATATATATATATATATATATATATATATATATACATATATAGATAGATATATCAATATCTATATATATATATATATATATAAATATATATATATATATATATATATATATATATATATATATATATACATATATACATACATACAGTATATATATATTTCTCAAATTCTGCTCAGGGAAAACTTCACCACAACAAGCACGAATTCATTGGCAAGTATTAAACGGATTCCTAATCAGGGTATATCAGAGCCTACTCATACTATGCACACATGTGACATTTATCACATGTCTCTGAAACAACTATACAAATTCGGTTACCTCAGTGGTCTGGTAAAACTAAGGTATACTTATTTGTTTTTTTGAAATGTCTCATCCTACCATTAAAGATAATAAGATCATTTTTTAAACAGCCAAACTCTTCAGAAACTGACACATATAAATATTAAATAAGCCCAAGCTAACTTGAACAACTATATTAGGGAAGAGAAAAATGATTTCTAGGAATACCCGGTCAAAATCGTTTCACAGAAATGAAAAGAAAATATTAGCCAGCGATATATTTGGCCAGAGTCTTAAGATATCTTCTTTCCTAAAGGTCCACTCGAGTCCCACTTAAACGGAGGTTAAGATGATCGGGAGAGGATGAACTCAGCTTCAAGAGCCTGGCCTGACTTTACGAGATGACGCAAGATTGTAAATTTAAGAAAGAGCATTAAAAGGTAGACGCAACGAACTCACTTTTGGGAAGGAAAGGAAACAATAACGGCTACTTTACGACTTGAAATTACTAGGAAGGCGAAATAAAAGACATTAGTGATGAACATAATAAAAATACCTAAACGTTCATTTAAGAAGGAATATTGTAAGAAATGGGAATATTAAGATACTGAAAGAATTACGGAACTGAATTGAATTGAATATAGAATGTAGGCCAAGGGCCAAGGACTGGGACCTGTGAGGTTATTCTGCGCTGAAACGGAAAATAACAACAAAAGGTTTGAAAGGTGTAACAGGAGGAAAACCTCGCAGCTGCACTATGAATCAATTGTTAGGAGAGGGTGGAGAGTAAGATGGAAGAAGGAGAATATGAAAGGAGGTACAGTAAAAGAAACGAAAGGGGCTGCAGCTAGGGCCCGAAGGAACGCTGCAAAGAACCTTAAGTAATGCCTACAGTGCACCGCATGAGGTGCATTGACGGCCCTATCCCCCTACGGGAGAAATAATCACGGAGCACTTACTTGAGAGACGGACATAATAGAGAAACGCAGCGTTACTTTTGGAACGCAAAAGGAAAATATAAAAGTTACTTCAAGAAAGAACATAAAAAAAAGAAAAGATATAACAGCTACATCAGAATCGCACACTGAAATACAGAAACAATTTATTTGTGAACGAATATTACCAAAAAACAAAAAGCCCTAAATGTTGCTTCATGAAAACAATCAAGAAAGTAAAAGGTACTTGGAAAAGAAAAAGTAACAGGTGCAAAAGAGCCATCTTCACTAGAAATATGTAACAATGTTATTTCAGGAACGACCATTACAGGAGACACGTAATTATATTTCATGAACTAAACGCCTCAGGTGGATGCACCAGTGTTTCTGTGAACTAACTTTAAAAGGAATATGAAGCAATGTTCTCTCATGCATGAACATACTAAGAAAGACGTAACAATGTTATCTAATGAAATAACATTCTAAGGATGGTGTAAAACTGTTATTAGTGGAGCTAACAACACAAGAGATCGTAAAAAAAAAAGTGGTATTTCACAAAATACTTTTCAAAGAAAGTTATTGGCTGGAAGAAGGAAGATCAGTTATGCCTTATGCCTGAAATAACTTCACTGGAAGATATTAGACCTGAATAGCCAACGCATATCGAGTTTCTAGACTAGTTTGTTTAATGTCTCAAATCAAAAAACGGAATGAAAAGCTATTTGTCTAATAGGCCTTAGCAGTCTGATGTGATCTGTAATGGGTAACAATAAGGTCCGAAGAACCTAGAAAGTAAGCGAAGGTAAACCCAAAACAGACTTATTAATGAACTACTATGAAGATTTATATTCCTGATACTACCACAAACTTTCAGGGATGCCAACCTCGAGATACGTAGCTATGGGACCATCCTCCAATGTCCCTCAGAGCTACCAACATCGATCCGTGATATATATCTACTAATCATTAGAGGGTGTATGGTCAAATTTTCCTGATGTAGAACGATAATTACCCCACGAAAAAATTTGTAAAATGATTGTAGACGTTTTATTAAAAATGGGAAAGAAAATAATAAATATCACGAAATCATATTTCTACTTCCATGCTGAAAACTAATTCTTAATCAGATGTGTGGAAGACAGTGTATACGAACAGAAGTTAGGTGTAAGGGCAATATAAGCAACCACATATATAATATGACCATCAACAACATATTGTTAACAAAGGCTGTTACATCAACAGCTCCACCGTCACTACGTTATCAGTTCGGTAAAGAATCATCATCCCACAAAAAAAAAGAAGAAAAAATACAAATATATAAATATAAAAATACTCCATCACCAACATTAACATTGATCTTAAAGCAGTGACAACATTATCATCCCTACGACTGCCCCATAGGGGGGTAGTACGCACCTCACGTGTACACAGTAGGCATTACTAAAGGATCTTTGCAGCGTCCCTTCGGCCCATAGCTGCACCCACTTTTTAGCCTTTTACTTTACATTCACTCCTATTACCTTTCTCAAACCTTGCTCTCCAACCATCACTTCTTGGTGCGACTGTTGGGTTTTCTCCCACTTAAACCCATAGATCCTTGTACGTCATCTCTTTAATTTCTGGGTCTCTTCATCTTGCTGTCCAGCCACTCCAACACCCTCTCTTGTCTGTCTCGAGCGCCGAATGGCCGAAAATGCCCCAGAGCTAAATTAAATAAACCAACTCCAGCAGCTCAAGAAGTCTTTGAAAACAACGCCTCCTGTAACATCATCATCATCATCACTAGTATCAACACGGAAGTATTACACATCAGTCTTTATTACCAGCAACATCATCCAACCAACATCACCATCTCCACGTCCAACAGCACCATCACCACCATCCTCACCATCAACATCACCAGCAAGAAATCCCCGGAAAGTCAGAGAGGGGAGGAAACCCCAAATGCACAGAATCTCTAAGAACAAGCAGAGGCACCAGGAGTGTTTGAAAGTGGCCCAATGGCCGAGGGGGAAGCTCTGAACGAGAAAGATATGAAGATGAGGGAAATGACGGAGGCAATGACGGGAATAAAGAATGCCAATGGGCACTCCACGTGCACACCAGTGGAAGGGAGAGACAAGACTGAGACGAACCAAGAGCAGATGAAGTTCAGAGCTCAACAAGACAACATTTAAGAGGAATTGCTATATACTTTCTTCAGACAACTTTAAGCAGATAAACTTATTAAGGTAATGCAACAGAAGGGAAACACACTTATACACACACACACACACTCTCTTTCTCTCTCTCTCGCTCTCTCACACACACATATATATTGACAAAATATTTATATATGTGTTTGTTATATTTACTGTATTGATTTAAACGAGTAAAGAACCTGTTAATTAAGCAAAGTGAAACTACAGTAAAAGTTAATGACAGGACTAGATAAGCACAGACTAATAAAACATCAAGATTTCTTTTAAAATGAAAAAATTTCACATCGGAGCAAACCAGAGTGAAATATAAATGGGAAAAGTCGACAACAATATTCTGAAGATATGAACACAAAGACTTAGAACCTTCACTGAGGTATTCTATGAGCTCGGCTTTCCCTTCACTCAGAAGCACAACATTGTTTTCAACGTTCACGAAACAAGAGGTAAAAGTGAAAAAAAGGTAAAAACGGGGACAGAGATGGAAATATGATGGATAAAAGGGTGCTGATATGAACATATAAACATATATATAATGGTATGCATATGTATCCATATATCATATAATATATAATTATATATATATCTATATCTATATATATATATATATATATATATATATATATATATATATATATATATATATATATATATACATAATGACATTAGACTTCAACATTCATACCTTTGATACCGTTGCTCCACGGACTGATCAGCTCTTTTCAATATCTGTCTTAACAACAATATTTAGACGGCCCATTAATTCGTCTGACAAAGCACTCATCTGTCTCCAACCTGAAGGAGAAATTACATCATAAAATTATTTTTCGTTTTAAACAGCTAAAATCACGAATCTTCAGCCGTCCTTTTTTGCTGGCGCGTGTGTAGAGAGAGAGAGAGAGAGAGAGAGAGAGAGAGAGAGAGAGAGAGAGAGAGAGAGAGAATGATAAGTTGCTTAGTGTTACATATAAACACATTCTTTCTGATTTCTCATTCTCTGCTATCCTTCCCGTTCGTTCCCTTTCGTTTCTGAAAAATTACATACATGCTCTCTCTCTCTCTCTCTCTCTCTCTCTCTCTCTCTCTCTCTCTCTCTCATACACACACGCGCACTATATGGTTTCAAATCATTATACAGTCAGCATTGCAGTTTTTTCATTACATGAGCCGGGAGCAAAATAAATCTCTGCTTTACATAAAACGGCAATTCATAATCAGAATGAAAAGTGTGATGAAACATCATTTACTGTTTAATGCACAACTCATCTTTACCTCCCGACACATGAGGACGAATTCTGCTTTATTTTCGGTGACTGTTTTGAGAGAGAGAGAGAGAGAGAGAGAGAGAGAGAGAGAGAGAGAGAGAGAGGCTTTCGCCTAAACCGTCGAAAGATATGGTCCATTTGAGAGAGAGAGAGAGAGAGGCTTTCGCCTAAACCGTCGAAAGATATGGTCCATTTTAAATATGTTCATTTAAATTTGTATGAATTCAAGTTTGCTGATAACAGATGCAGCCCAGCTACAAATAACTTTACATGGAAACGATTGAATTACAATTAATGTCTCACGTAACAGAAATGCGCTGATTTGCAGGTAATTTATCAAAAGAATTACAAATGAATTAACATTATTCAGTTTCATACGGAAAATGGATAAACATCTGCTATTAAGCGCGAATCAATCAATGAGATTGAAATGCATCGGGTGATATTTTACAGAGGATGAAATTGTATATATATAAATTTCTAACTCACATCGGGATCGAACCCAGGTCTTTCAATTGAAAGGCAAGGGCGCTGCCATCTGAATCACACATGTCGTGTGTGTGTGTGTGTGTGTATATATATAAATTTCTGACTCACAACGGGATCGAACCCAGGTCTTTCAATTGAAAGGCAGGGGCGCTGCCATCTGAGCCACATAGGTCGTAAAAGAAACTGCTCATGTACACCCCTTAGGTACAGTGGTACTTATGTTCCAACTTCTTTTTATAACTTGTGAGGTTCAGTTGGCAGCGCCCTTGCCTTGCAACTGAAAGACCTGGGCTCGATGCCAATGTGAGCCAGAAATTTATTTCTGTTCCACACGTGACTGAATGTTGATTATGTTTATATAATACATTTATTTTCTTTTAAGAGGCGGTGGTTCCCTTCCCATTTTCAGCAATTACTGTAAGAGAGGTTAAGAGTCGCTACCAAGAGTGACTTGGAGGTAAGTAATGGTGCAAGGCAATCTCATTCTGCTCTTCAGCCTCAACTTGCAATTGGATATATTGCAAAAAGAACAACACATGAAATATGGACGAGAAAATCAAAGGTCTTTGAATAAGCAATGAGATTTAACCAGGTCACAACGATCTACCATGCAATAAAAAAAAAAACTGTTGTAATTGAAGTGAATGAGAAGTGACCTGATTAAAAATGAAGCATCATTTCGCAATCATTCAAAGTGAATGAAATAAAATGCAATTTCTGAGGCAAATGTAGCCTGAAAGTATATCAGATGAAGGTGAAACTAGCGAGGACTATAGTTATTCAAGAGAATTATTTCTGAGAGAATTATCTCTGAGGTCTTGGGAAACAGTCGAGATTGTCAACCGACTGAATGACGGAAGGATAAACAATTTCCGAAAAGTGGACGCGAAGACATTGAAAGGCAGCCGAGGAGAATTATAAAGGTCAGGGCAGACCCACTCGTTATTTCTTAGCGGTCACTCAAATCCTTTCTTCTTCTTCCAGCTCAGCGAGATTCTATTTTCCCGAACGACGTTCCGGCTACGCGTTCCTTTTCATCCCTCCTTCCAATGCACGAAAAGATTCCGGCTCTGTAATGAGGCATTTCGTAAATTTGCTTGGAAAGGGTCCAGACTTAACATAATGGCGCTCTTGGAACCGACGGAAATGGCCGTGTTTGCTAATGCTTGCAACTTCATGGCGAGTGCCTCTTTAAGATGATAAAATCTTTCGGGATTATTCTTAGCGAAGGCTTTCTTTCTCGCTCCTTCTGACAGCCCTCCTCCCTCTGCTCGGCGCAGGCCGAAGGTGCGGGCGTGGGTACGCACAGCCTAGCAGCTTCTAAGTTTTAATGTGCTACAGCAGCACTTAACAGCTGCTCTGCTTCTGTTAGGGTTTTAAGTGATGTATATGTGAAATCTCTCTCTCTCTCTCTCTCTCTCTCTCTCTCTCTCTCTCTCTCTCTCTCTCACACACACACATGTATGTATGTATGTATGTATATAAATACAGACAAAATCCACGAGCGAAAGAGAAACAATGGAGTCTGCTAAGTAAAGGACAAGAAGTCGAAAGGCCTTGCTGTACTCCATTGTTTCTCTTTCCTTCGTGGATTTTGTCTTTATTTATGTATTCATCACGTTCCATATTTTCGTGATTCGGTTATAAATATATGTGTATACACACATAGATGTATAGAGTTGTGAAGCAATTAGTTATCCTCTATTGTCGCTTAAAAGAGACTGATCCATAACTTTAATCTCAATTGACATTAATATTCCAACATATTACAGCCATCAATACCATTCCCGAAATAAACCATCCTCGTGAACTCTCTCTCTCTCTCTCTCTCTCTCTGAAATAAATAACAACAATTAAAAGTAGTCATAATCAATCCCGTCCATGCTAGACGAGAATGGCGACAGTGACCTCGTCCCTTTAAATGAAAGCAGGACTAAAGGTTCAATCACTTGGACACCGCACTTTTAAACTTTCACACCCGAATTCGACCGATCTTTACGCGTTCGACAGTGCTAGCGGGGAC
>NC_089787.1:36783123-36858123 GCF_040412425.1 Macrobrachium rosenbergii | reverse complement strand
GTCAGTTTAATCACCGAGACGCTTGAGAATCTCAAACCTCCACTGGAACCAATATCTAGAGCCCCTTCTCTCTCTCTCTCTCTCTCTCTCTCTCTCTCTCTCTCTCTCTCCTCTGTCTCTCTCCCCGCTTCCCTTCTCTCTCTCTCTCTCTCTCTCTCTCTCTCTCTCTCTCTCTCTCTCTCTCTCTCTCTCTTTCCATCTCTCTCCCTTCCCTTCTCTCTCTCTCTCTTTCCATCTATCTCCCTTCCCTTCTCTCTCACTCTTTCTCTCTCTCTTTCCATCTCTCTCCCTTCCTCTCTCTCTCTCTCTCTCTCTCTCTCTCTCTCTCTCTCTCTCTCTTTCCCTTCTTTTCTCTCTCTCTCTCTTTCCCTTCCTCTCTCTCTCTCTCTCTCTCTCTCTCTCTCTCCCTTCCTTTCTCTCTCTCTCTCTCCCTTTCCCTGCCCTCAGGAGAAATTCGAGATGGCAGCAGCAGCAGCAGCAGGAGCAGGAGCAGCTGATAACGCTGAAATCCCGTTGTCTAGGTCAGCGTCATTAGACGTCACGGAGGCTTTAAAATAGGAGATTGGAAATTCCTGGCTGGATTATCAATGGCGTGTTTATTGCTGCTTCATACAGGTTGGAATCTGCTGAGAGGAGATTCCGGCTCTCGTAAAGCCTCTTCACTCACTCTCCACCGGTTACAGATGAATGAAACGCCGCGCAACGACGCTACACGTGAATGAAACTTGGAGGATAACTGGCGGGAAACGAAGCGGGTTATCATTACGGGGACATTATTGGTATCATTAAATTATCGCTGTTTTTTTTGTTGCCGGTGCTTTTAATATCCCCGAGAGCTTGAGTCTCTGTATTGGCAATTCATTAGCCATTTTATTATCCGATCAGGACACGGTTGGAATAACGGGAACCGAACGAAGAGTGAGAATTCCAAGGGCATTTCCTGTAAGGATGGATACCGCTAAAGAGATTCCCAGACCAGAATGAATGGCGTTCAATTATTATCCGTTCGGACAAACGCCTCTTCTACTCGCAAGGAGAATGAACGAAGCTCAGGGGAAAGCGAGAAAGACGTTTATCAATATGCCTCCGCTTATTAAGATTGGGCGCCGACTCGGAATTAATGTTCGGCCAATTATCGTTAACTATGACAAACTGTGAGGCATAAGGACTAAAATTACAAGGTAAATGATCGAGATGTGAGAGGCTATGTTGAATGGGCTCCCTAAATATCTAAGTTATTAAAGATGGGAATCAATTATTGGGATTTATGAGTCTTAATCTGACTTGGCCTTTGATATGGAAGATGGTGAATGTTCGCTTAATTACAAAAACATGCATGTGCACAGTTTCACACGAGTATATCTAATTACAAACAATGTTAACACAAAATCACACGCCTCTTTACTAATATTCTGGTTTTGTATATGAAAAACATAGACATACACACAACTACATATATATAAATACACATATATAATATATATATATATATATATATATATATATATATATATATAAAATATATATATATATATATATAAAATAATAATAATTTCCTGCATTCCAGAGATTAGATAACTCTCCTTGCAGTAAGTGAACCTGGGTTCGACTTTTGAGCGAGAGGGAACAATCCATTGCATATTCCACTAAAACTCCTTATTCCTCTGTGCACTTAACGGTGAATTAGATACCCGACAGTTGGTCGTCTGTAGTAAATATGGCTTCCTAGAGAGCAGATTTTTAACATTTGGAGCAATCCCTTTACAAAGTTAAGGCAAAAACCCTAGATCGTGCACATTCCATTTGTCTTCAGTTGTCCCAATAACATCGGTAAGTTGGTTGTTAACGCTCAACGAAAACCAGATCCCTAAGACATCGGTGAATATAAAATCCCCTCCGCAGTCACATATTTTATGTAAGATTTACAGATTAATCTCCTTCATGGAGAACAATTCAGCATAAACGTTCACTCAGATAAGGATACCAAAATTTAGCTATCTTTAGTCATTCAAATAATAACTGCATCAAATCGAAATCGTCACGCAGTGTTCTTACCAGCAGCTGTTGGTTCAAAGGTTAAATGACAGAATTCGCCTTCATCACATGAACAAATAATGAGAATATCTATCAAGGGTGGTGATGTTCCGATGCCGTCAACAAGTCATTTCTATAAAAAGCACTTCAGAAGAATGAAAGAGCTATTCTTTGCTCTGTTGTTAGTCGTTATGTCACCTCGACCCTAAGGCCTGCCATCTGGAAGAACTTCATGACGTGAAGTCTATCTATCTATCTATCTATCTATCTATCTATCTATCTATCTATCTATCTATATATATATATATATATATATATATATATATATATATATATATATATATATATATATATATATATATATATATATACATCCTTTGCATCACTCCGTCCAAAAACTGTCTGTTGAGAGAAGCAGATACTTCTAAAATTTATTAAAACTATTTACATGACTTGTGTGTCTTAATGGTTAACATACACACACACAAATATATATATATATATATATATATATATATATATATATATATATATATATATATATATATATATATATATATTATATTTATGTTTATTTATGTACATATTCATATACACACATATCGAAAGTGCCTTCATCAGCACCTGCCCAGCAATACGAGGGAATATTAATTTCCGAGGGACGATGAGCATTATGACACAGGTCCATTCAGGGTCCAAACGGTAGACATGACGGGATTATATCCAAGCCAACTGCGGCTTAATCCACCACCGTGCCAACAATGGTCTGAATAAGCTTCTCGTCGCTTTATTCTCCCAATCACACATAGAATTTGCTGGTCACTTTAACCAGATGTTAATGCATTTGTGATAGCGTCAAAGAGCTCTTAAATTTACGATTTCTTCCCACGTTTTATGGATTCGCTTGTTACTACAAAGCCTTGAATCCGAGATGAAGATTACATAAACACACCCCTACTTCTCGTGGAGAATCGAGCATGCGTATATTGGGTTGGAATGAGGTTCGCCTGAAGCACTTGGCCATTATATCTATCCGTTAAATTCCGATATATTTTGCTAGAGCTAGAAGAGAGACAGCCTCGCTATCGTAGGGCAGTGTTTTGGCATATATTTACATGTATATATATTAATATGTATATATATATGCATATATATAATATATATGTATTTGTAATAACCATAATGACCTCTTCTCATTTTCATCATTCTTCTTGTGCATTTAATTATGAACTGCTGACATTTTTTAATACTTAAAGGAAAAAATCAAAGAATACTAGCAATTTATTGGTTATTAGTCTAAATCTTCCTCCATCAGTTACGGTGTTATTAGGTGGGTTCATCAACAGCTCTGGTTCAATAACTGTATTTCTACTGTTTGTAGAAGTGAGATGGGCTTTTGTTGTTAACCACCTCAATTCCTTTCGGTCAAATTAGGGTCTCCATTGTTCATACTATGCAAGTGCTGTAAGTATAGGGCAATGTTCTGTTATCCTCCGCATTAGGTTTGAATGAGATTAGTTCCTTTTATACTTATTTGAGGGTACATGGGTCCAAAGGTGTCCTCAGGCCAATTCAAAAATTGCCAGAAGAGTTCAGCAATATTCTTTTTACCACATTTTTTTTATTTAATTTTACATTAGAACCATAATTATTTTTTACTTGAAGGTATTCTCGTACAATTTATTCTTACGTATTTTGCCTTACTATTAACTAATTTAAAAATTACTGTTGATAATTTTAATTTGTAAATTTATAAGAAAAAGTTTTTCTCGTCATGACTCTCACTGTGGTGGGACACTAATAATAATACCACAATAGGAATTGCCCTGTTATCACCGGAAAATCACAATGAATTAGGAATAATCCTTACAAATTTGTAATGGCCGTGGAAAAACGGAACAGACAGAAAAGAATGACACTGGGACTTTCTACAACCCAGACTCACCAATAGCCCAGCAAATCTGAACACAACCTGTTCCCAAGGCGCTCTGTTTTCATTGCCTCACTCACCCTCATATGTTCGTACTTTGCAGCGTAATGATTTGGTGGATGAGAACACATTAAGTCGGTCACCAATACCCGGGTCTCAGGAGGTAGCAAACATTAGGATCAAAATAGCACTCTTTTTCATGGGTCTTTTAACCATGTTTTGGCATGAAGTGTTCTCGAGCGATTTGGAAGAGTTGAAGGAGTAACACTGTCCTAAAACACTTTCAGCAGGAATGGATAGAAAACACCTTGGGATATGCTTCCCATCATGTGCAAACCTCAATAGTTACTTATGTTTTTGTAAGAGTATTACCATTCAAGAGCAATAAGAGGGACTGAGTCCTAATTGGCCTTTTAGTTGGCTACAAACCTGAAGTAAGGTTTACATTTCTCGATGATGAAATTACAAGTGACATCCTGACGAAGTATTTCTATGAAACATCTAAACTTCTTAATGTGGCACCGTAACAGTAACACAGGGGTAATGAGGCATACGTCTGCACCTCTGTATTCTACAGGATGAGCGACAAGATTATAGACAGAATTTTTGGTGACAAGTAGATATTTCAGCTTTAGATTAATGTTTATCTTTAAGGCAATGAAGATGACGAGGTTGGTTGATGCACGACAACACTGAAATAATGAGGTTCGGGAACGCAATTTGGTGTCATTTCCTTAATGGCTACTACAGGATTCATATAGCTCATTGAAAAGGGAACCCATGGAGGTTCAATAGGTTATATGCTCCTCAATAATATGCTGAAAGTTCATAATATTAATTTTATGCTGTAACCTACGATCTGATGGATAAAAAAAAAAAAAAAAAAAAACGGTTTTGCATTTGTACGCTCAACTGATAGATTTTGGAAGGTATTTACCATCATCTGTTTTATGAAACTGACAATTAACATAAGCTGGTATGTAAAAGATCCGTAAAGCACTTTAAAGAATGAACAAGAGTTTAAGTACATTATGTCAGTGTTTTGACGAAACTCAGCTCTTGGTAAAATGCCGCAGCCTACAGCTACAACATTTGCTCGTAAAAGTATATGGGATGGTATATATAAATATGTATATATATGTATATATATATATATATATATATATATATATATATATATATATATATATATATATATATATATATATATATATATATATATATATTATATAAATCTACTCCAAATTTACATGTATAAGATCACTATGTATGAAAAGGAGAATAAGCCTGTTTCAGATTTTTATGTAAACACTTCTATTTCCAGAGGGAAGGTTTCGTTTCAACATTGCATGAACATCCTTCCACGAACCACAAAGAGAGAGAGAGAGAGAGAGAGAGAGAGAGAGAGAGAGAGAGAGAGAAAGAGAGAGAGAGTGTGTGAGAGATAGAGAGATAGAGACAGTGTCTCAAGATAATAACAATGCACGCTATTAGAGAGGAGAATCCTGAGGGTTTCCGCGCTCGCAGTCATAAAATGCAGAACGAGACTAGACCTGGTCACGAATTCCATTCCAGTATTTTCCATAACGTGTTCACTGTTTCTGCATCTTTCCGGTATTTTGTGGCACGCGTCTGGTTCCTGTTTTTTCCCCTTGTGAAATGCTTTTGCCGATGCTTGCGATGCATGCTTCGTCTATGCTGATATTATACGCTTATCTGGAACTCATATTACAGGCTCGCTCCACAAAGAATAATAGTAAGATAATTAACTCGTGCTTGCTTCTGTTGCTTATTATATATTTACATTTGTTCAAGCTTATTATATATACTCGTTTGTTATCGCTTATTAAACCCTTGCTTAATAATGATTATCATATAAACTTTGTCGCTGCTATAGTTGTTTGACAACTCATATGTCTTGACGTTGCCGGCGATTACAATTTCATTATACTTGACTTTTTAGACTCATATTAAATCTTGACTTATTTCATCGAGGTTTAATAAAATGTTGTCGACGCATATGCTCTACTGATTGAATGCTGATTTATAGATTTACAAAACATGCATTATACTGACTCTGTTTCAAACGTGTAACAATATTAAATCTTATTAATAAATTTTAGGAGATGGTTTAGTCAGATGGAAAAATGCTTGTCGTTGCAGCTAGGGGCCATAACGCCTGCGGGGATGCTCTCTACTGATGCATATGTTTCCTTGAAGCCTTTTTCCAGGAGCTTCCTAAATTCTGTCTTACATTTCAACATTATTCAAGTCTCAAGTGCTGTTTAACTTGTTTAGGCGTAACAGGCTCAAGCGCTGCAACGTGGGAAATATTTACTTTATTTTTTCCTTTCCCTAAAATAGGTGAAACAGATACCCACCGTTTCGTCAATGTCTGTCTCTATGGCATGTAAAAATAGAAAAAAAGAAGGTAATCTAAAAGCACTTTGTGGGCATATCAACAGCTGCATAATATTATACGTTTGAACACGAGAGATGAGTGATTTACATTCAATTATCCAATGATTGTTTGTTACCGATAATAATTCATACACAATTATAAAGATAATAATTTCAATCTCTCAGTTGCACACACACACACACACACACACAAAAACTGAACGTAAACTAAGCTAAAATTTTACGTTTTTATAGAACACAAGCGCAACCCAACAAAAGCTAACCCAATAACCTAACCTAACAACAAAATTGCACAAAATACACACAAATGTAACCCCCCCCCGGCAACACAAGGCAGTCTTGACAAGAATTGCATACACATCATAATTGCAAATATGTTTCGCTAAATTACACTGAAAACAAACAAGGACAGGAACGCAGGTTTATCATTTTTGTTTTTCATTGTACTAAAAAAATTCGAGGTTTTATAAAGTCTGATGGAATAAATACTGGAATAATTAATAAAACTGGGAGACACTTGGAAAAAGGCACTTTTTAGTTTTCTATAAAATAAAACTATTGTCCCGGGTTTGTCTGTCCGTCCGCACTTTATTCTGGCCGCACTTTTTTCTGTCCGCACTTTTTCTGTCCGCCCTCAGATCTTAAAAACTACTGAGGCTTGAGGGCTGTAAATCGGTATGTTGATCATCCGCCCTCCAATCATCAAGCATACCAAATTGCAGCCCTCTAGCCTCAGTAGTATTCATTTTATTTAAGGTTAAAGTTAGCCATGATCGTGCTTCTGGCAACGGTATAGGATAGGCCACCACCGGGTCATGGTTAAAGTTTCATGGGCCACGGTTCATACAGCATTATACCGAGACCACCGAAAGATAGATCCAGTTTCTGTTGCTTTGATTATACGCTGTAGCGGCTGTACAGAAAACTCGATTGCGCCGAAGAAACTTCGGCACATTTTTTACTTATGAGGGAAAAATAGTTTTCCCAATATCTACATAATAAAGGGTTAAATGATGACTAAAGATGAACAACATATACAAACGGCTCTTATGATGAACATAAACAGGAAATAAAGTAATTCAAGAACGAAGAAAATAGGGCAAACTAAAAATGAAGAGAACAGGAAGACATTCTATCACTCTACGTAACTCTATCGGGCATAGCACTATCCCCTGGTGATGCTGTAGTACTATCCTACAGTACTATCAGGTACAGAGCAGCACCTCACCTCTTCGATACTACCAGCTACAGCACCCATTTAATTTCAGAAAGAATTTCCCATCACCATAAAACCTCCACTTTTTCGAAGTGCATGAAAGGGACACGTCTTTTTAGTGAGCCCGGTCCATTACGCCGGCGCATTTTTGCTGTTGTTTACCACTACGCTTTTCCGGAGCTTCCTAAATTCTGCCTTTCATGTCAATATTATTTTAGAAGTCTCAAGTACTGGGGGGTTTAGTCTATGTAGGTGTGGTGCGGTCTGGTCGGTTTTGGAAGAGTCAGAATTATGAGAAGTGACGTTGATTTACGTTTTCCTTTTTTAAAATAGATGAAACAAATCGCTACCTTCTTGTCAGTGTCTGTTTCTGGGGCATATACAAGTATGGCAAAAGAGACAGTCATCTAAATACACGTTTATTCTTTGCTCGAGGTGGAAGAATGCCAACTAGCAGGAAGCCAGTCAATTTGTTCCGTTTATACTTATAAAAATTTGATGCATATGAAGTACATCGACTTCTTTTAATTTTTGAGGTTGATATATAGCCTAACCCTTGCTCTTGATTGAATATATATATATATATATATATATATATATATATATATATATATATATATATATATATATATATATATATATCAAATGCATGATCTTTAAGTAAAGTTAGTTCTTGAGCTATTTCCTGTATAAATAATTCTTGAGGGATTTCTTGTACAATTGGTCAGTGGGCAATTTTCCTGTATATGTAGTAACAATGTAATTTTTAATATAAGTAGTTTTTGTGCTATTTTTTAGTCATGGTTTTTAGGTTATCTGTAGCTCAATTAGTTGTGTGGACCTTTCAATTACAGTGGCTATTTATACTGTAACTAGTTTTGTGGCTATTTCTAATCTAGTAAGTTCTGCCTATATTTCTATTATTTTAAACCATTCCAGTATAAGCTGTCTTTGAGCAGCTACCATCATAATTAGATCTTCAGCTATCTGTTCTTGAGTTACTTCTTTCCAAACTGACTCCCAGAACTCGGAATCAAAGAGAATAAATGCATATTCCAACCATAAGAACCATTTCCCCTTGAAAGATGATAGCGACGCAGCCGGTGTTCGGCCCGAAAATGATTCTTGTATGGGTCTGAAAAATGATTCCTGAATCACATCACCCTATGGAAATTCTTTTGTAGTATGCCTCACGGAATCTCTATCCCATTTTATTACTGCGCCTTAAATTGTCCCCGTCTGTTGCCGGGGGGGATCCTGTTCATCGTCCTTTTTTTTTATTCCTTATTCTCTTCCAATAAGAAAGTAGCATAGATTTAAACTGTATCATCTTGACACTTCTGTCATTAACCTGCCATCGTCTAGGCCTAAGAGAGTAAGCGAAGTGGGCTCTTCTTTTCTCAATTTAGATTTGAAAGATTCGCTTTCATAACTTGGCGTAAGAACGGTTCCGCTGACGCCATATTTGAAGTTATTACTAAAACAATACTATGAACAAATGAGGTCATTGGGTGTACTTTTTATCAACTTGACAAAATTTTATATTCTTAGGTAAAATAACTAATAATGGGTTGAGACCTTGGCAAACAATTTAGTATCCTTATCTACAACAACTATGGGATTGGGGTTGTAAAATCGTACAAATTTATAAAAATTTTTTATGCTGCATTTTACATTCAAGTTAAAAGCAGTAGTTTCGTGCCCTTTACGTACGTTGCAAATATTTCTTTGTTTACTCCTTCAAACTATCTATCAGTTAAGTATATCTTAGTTCTGTTGAACTGATTAAGAAAACCCCGAAGGATTAGAAAGAACATTGGTTAAAAAGCAACGGGGAAAAAAGTATTTTAAAATCATAACCACATTATAGCGAGAAATGACTGGGTGGGACCAGAAACTGATTGATCTTGTTCATATCAAAACGGTCGGAGATTCAAACTCAAGAGCCAACAGAGTGGTGAGCTGAAACGGAATTCAAACTACAGTCCATCTATCTAAAAATAAACTGTTGGTTTACACTTATGAAAGTGGAAAAACAAATTTTAAAATCATAAAGTTATAGTTCAATGCTGGATGGGATAACTGATTGATCGATTCATATCAAAACGGCGTTACAAACTCAAGAGCAGAGGTGAGCAAACATTCAAACACAGTCCACCATATAAAAATAAACATACACTTATGAACGTGGAAAAACAAATACCACAGAAAGAACTCTTAATTTCTCAATGCCCTGATAATTTTAGATAATTAAAATAAGACTAGATAATTATAAGAAAAACGTCTCCTCCATTAGAATCCTTTGAATTTCTGTATAGGGATTATGAAGAATTTCCATAGACTTGGTGAACGTAAAAATATAATTCATGCATAGGTAGGTGAATGCTGGATGGCTGTTAAGTCTGTGTAAATGTAACTATATTCCTCTACAGCATTTACATCATAAAATACAGAGAGAGAGAGAGAGAGAGAGAGAGAGAGAGAGAGAGAGAGAGAGAGAGAGAGAGAGAGAGAGAGAGAGAGAGAGAATCAATCGAGTATAACCTGTGCAAAACATGGTTTTACTAAATAAACAGCGAAATTTTAAATGAAAAAATCCCGAAAACAAGAATTGTTTTCTGCACTAAATATCACATTTGATTTCTCAGTAATTAATTTTGTTTAATGTCACTTTCAGTAGCTGAGGGAAATAGGGGCCAGAAGTCTGATGATCAATTCCATGTTCACTTATTTTTACTACTAATCATTACGTCTTTACCAAATGAGGCTACCAGGAATAAGCACGCTTCAATACAATATCGATTTCTTCCATTCCTATTTTTTATTTTAAATTTGGGCTAAACTTTCGAGTTCCTTATGGTACACATTAAGGCCATTTTTTCATTTGCTAGGAAATTCCTGGTTCCAAATTGGAGCAAACGATCGTCGGCTTCTCAAATCGACAAATGATTTACTTCCATTAGTTTTCCTGAAGTAAAGTTAATATGAAAAGAAACCATAAGTGATATTTATGTTTTCTGTTTCTTCTGTCCCTTTCTCACGATCTATTCACGTTCCTCACAGCATTCCGACGTTCCTCCATCGAATTTTTCTGTAATCCATTCCGCTCTTCAGATGCAGTCCATTCTATTCCCGTCTGTATTCCTGCTAGGAGTTTCATTCAGACGGCCGACCGTTCCTCAGGGATGCCTCGGAGGTTGGAATATAATAAGCGTGTCGAAGCAGAGACGGTTGATGTCCTTAATCGTCCTGTTCAATATCCACAACTCTGACCGGAAGGACGCACGCCAGCCATTGGTTTTCGCGCCACACTGAGCTTTGTGGCGAGAGTCCCGAAGGCTCAAAATGCGGCCGATGTCGGCTGGGTCATTCCATCTCCACCAGATTCATATAAGATGTGCAAACGCCTTCGCTGTATCCTTCGCAGAAAACGCCTCCGTGTGGTGGGTGATGGTAGGGAGGAGGAGGAGGAAAGGGGGGGAGGAGGAGGAGGAAGGGGGAAGGAGGAGGAGGAGGAGGAGGGGGAGGAGGAGGAGGAGGAGGAGGAATTCACGCATCGGCTGTTGCAAAGTAATTTATTTGCTGCTACTCCCACCCACTCTCGTCTCCTCCGTAGGGCATATCCCACCTCCCCTCAAACTAAATTAGCGGAAATATTACGAAATTTCGAGTGGATGAGTCTTTCGTGACGCGATTCCTTACGATTTGGTCGATATGAAAAATGTTATAACCACCCTCCATTGCGGACATCTGCCTCATCTAAGGCAAAAATATGAAGGGGGGGTGGGTGGAAATGCAGAGCGAGAGGAAAGAAGCATTATACTTAGCTAGTCTTCGCTTTCATCAGTATTTCTGTGATGAGGCTGCAAGCCCCAAAGATTTAGATGTACATATTAAGCAACATAAGTATTCAGTCAAAACTGAACAAACATCCAGTGCTATATTAATCCATTTAAGTGAAAACTCTCACAGGATAAATTGGACTGAAAGGTCAGTGATTGCCAGATCGAAAGATTTCTCTTCAAGAAATCTTTTGGAATTTGCTATTATACAGCTTACTTCCAGCTGTAATTTTAACCTTAGCCCTGGCATGTATTATTTGGACCTCTGTATTAGAAAAATATTCAAGAATGAGCTAAAAGATAAAATCACTGACTTGATTACAAATTAGTTCCTTTATATATATTTTCTATGTATTCGTGTGTTTAATATAATTTTTAATTTGTAAAAATGTTTATCTTGCAAATATTGTTATTGTTTACAAAAAGAGAGAATTATTGAGTTGTAATTTTATAACACTTTTTGGTGGTCAGTCACCTCCTTGTATAATCTTTTAAGTGTCCTGTCCCTGCTTCTGAATGGTTGATCCTATTCCTTTATAAAACCTCTAAAATATTTAACCCTGTTTTGGCAGTTCTACTAATTCTTCAATTGTGTTGGATTCCAGGAACATTTTTTTCCTTTGTAATCCCCATCTGTCATTTATATGTGTTTTCTTTGTAAAATTATTTTTATATTTCTTCAGCCTGCTAAGTAAAGGACAAGACGAAAGGCCTCAGAGCACTTTCCTTCGTAGATTTTTTCTTTATTTATATAATATATATATGTATGTGTGTGTTTGTGTGTGTGTGGGTGTGGGTGCGAGTGTATGGGGAGGGGCGGGCTTCCTTTAAATCGCTAGTCAGCAGCTACGCCTTACAAGTGAGACACCATTGATCGATCCTACGGGATGAAACGACTGGGACCTTTTCCTGAAAGAAAATCCATTATGCCTCTGTTGATCTAGGCAATGAATTGGCTGCTAGTCGACTATGGTGGGTCACAACCAGTTTAGAAAAGGGCACGTGACTAGCAACGCAATCCGCTCCCATTCCATATCAATACTAGTCTAACCACATCGTAAAAAATTTTGGTAATGAAAGAAATAGGCAGAAAAGTTAAGTGTTGACTCTACGAACATTACCAGGCTAAGACCAGTGTACATTCACAGTCCATACTTATAATAGGGATAGGGGTGTAGTGAGAGAAATTGGCACTCTGACTGACGGTGGCAAATCTAAACTTGAAGTTTATTGCCCTGATACTATCGTTCTTGCGCAGAAAATTATACAGATACACATGACATTGTAAATAGTAGGAGAGTGGCCTAAACCTACCACAGGTTCGTCTACTTGAAATTCTGTGTTTGCGTATCTTGCTCAGGTTGAAAGAATATGTCATACTGTCACACTATCAATTTAAAGAGGCAGCCTTGTCTGCCTGTCCTCCCTCTACCTCTCCTGCCATAATTGATTCCTGTTGAGTAGCGATGCCAATGAATTTTAAAAATCAGAGGAGTTGTGAACCCTTCATATACCATGCTGCTTATTAGATTTTGCTTTATATATATTTTTTCAATAATGATCTTTTTCCCTGCTAAGGGGTGGATATATAAGAAACTGTGGACAGTAGTCAGTGGCTCACTCATCCTTTAACTGCTAAATCGAGGATAGACCCCTTTGTGTAGAAAACTTTAACTGAATTAGACACTTCTTTTCCTACTAAGGAAGCACAGCATCGCAAAGAGCAGCTTGCATTACCTATGTGCCAACCACTTTTGTCTAGCACGCTCTCTCGCTTTATACATATACATA
Organism: Macrobrachium rosenbergii; assembly: GCF_040412425.1. NCBI lineage: Eukaryota > Metazoa > Arthropoda > Malacostraca > Decapoda > Palaemonidae > Macrobrachium > Macrobrachium rosenbergii. The sequence continues at coordinate 36,844,889 of NC_089787.1, read as the reverse complement.
TATATATATATATGTATATATATATATATATATATATATATATATATATATATATATATATATATATATATATATGTATATATATATACATACATATATATATATATATATATATATATATATATATATATAGATATATATATATATATAAGATGAAAATAAGATGTCTGAGATGGTTATGTCGATGCCATCAACCACCTTAATCATCTTTGGGGCTTACTGCCTCATCTCAGAAACACTGATGAAAGCGAAGACTAGCTAAGTATATTGCTTCTTTCCTCTCGCTCTGCATTCCCCCCGCCCCCCTTCGTATCTTTGCCTTAGATGAGGCAGATGTCCGCAATGGAGGGTGGTTATAACATTTTTCATATCGACCAAATCGTAAGGAATCGCGTCACGAAAGACTCGTCCACTCGAAATTTCGTAATATTTCCGCTAATTTAGTTTGAGGGGAGGTGGGATATGCCCTACGGAGGAGGCGAGAGTGGGTGGGAGTAACAGCAAATAAATTACTTTGCAACGGCCGATGCGTGAATTCCTCCTCCTCCTCCTCCTCCCCCCTTTCCTCCTCCTCCTCCTCCCTACTATCACCCACCACACGGAGGCGTTTTCTGCGAAGGATACAGCGAAGGCGTTTGCACATCTTATATGAATCTGGTGGAGATGGAATGACCCAGCCGACATCGGCCGCATTTTAAGCCTTCGGGACCCTCGCCACAAAGCTCAGTGTGGCGCGAAAACCAATGGCTGGCGTGCGTCCTTCCGGTCAGAGTTGTGGATATTGAACAGGACGATTAAGGACATCAACCGTCTCTGCTTCGACACGCTTATTATATTCCGACCTCCGAAGCATCCCTGAGGAACGGTTGGCCGTCTGAATGAAACTCCTAGCAGGAATACAGGCAGAATAGAATGGACTGCATCTGGAAGAGCGGAATGGATTACAGAAAATTTCGAAGGAGGAACGTCGGAATGCTGTGAGGAACGTGAGTAGATCGTCAGAAAGGGATGGAAGAAGCGAGGAACATAAATACCACTCAAGGTTGCTTTTCTTATTAACTGTACTTTTGTAAAACTAATAGTAAAGTAGTTGTCGATTTGGGAAACCTACGAACATTTGCTCCATTTTTGAACTGGCTTCTTAACAAATAGAAAAAATGGCCTCAATGTGTACCAAAAGGAACTCGAAAGTATGACGTAAATTTAAAAATAAAAAAATAGGAATGGATTTAAAGGAAGAAATCGACATTATTTTGAAGCTTTCTTATTCCTAGTAGCCTTATTAGTGATAGATGTAGCACTTAGTAGGAAAAATAAGTGAACAGAATTGATCAATAGGCTTTCATTCCCTCAAGTATTGAAACTGATTTTAAGCAGGAATACTTAGTCAGACATCGAATTTGATATTTACTACAAAAAAATAATTCTTGTTTCCGTGAGTTTTGTTTTCATTTTAACGAAAATTTCGGCTTCTTAAGTAAAAGCTTGCATAAGGAAGTTTTTTGCAAATTCTTATACCTCTCATTCGAGGTATTTCATGATACAAATGCGTAACGGACTCTAGTTACTCACACACACACACAAACGTATTTGTCATTCAACATTATTCACATACATATGTTTGAGTCATATTCAGCACATTCACCAAATCTATGGATTTTTTTATATTTCCTAAATAGAAATTCAAAGGATTTCAAGGAATGGGAAATTTTTCTAACAATTATCTATTCCGATTTTAGAAGGTTTTTAGTACATACCGTATCCAAAATTATCAGGGCATTGAGAAATTAGGAGTTCTATCTGTGAGCTTTATTTTTCCACGTACATAAGTGAATGCTTGTTTGTATATAAGGCCTTCGTTTATTAATTGTCTTGATCACTTCTGCCCCTCTGTATGTTACGCGTGATCTTAATGTACTTTCCTGATTTTATTATCTTCTTTCGCAGTGAGTTTCTCTAATCCCAAACGAGAAATTTTTTATATTCTTGGCATTTTCAGTTGTCAATATGGGTGTCTGCGTGCGCGTTTTTATTTTTACACTGCGCAGAGCGCTTATATATACAGTATATATATATATATACATATATATATATATATATATATATATATATATATATATATATATATATATATATATATATATATATATATATATATATATATATATATATATATAGGGTTATAAAGTACACAGATATGTGCAACATACGTAAAGGGACTACTTTTTTAACGTGAAATTGCCTACTAACCAGTTGTACAAGAAATCCCGCAAGAATTATTTATACAGGAAATAGCTCAAGAACATCTCATTTCAAGATGGAAAACAGATTGCAGTGAACAGAAACATAATAGGGAAAATAACATCTTTCAAACTTAAGACCTCCATCATAACTGCGATGAGTCAAACTGGAAATTATGAAAAAGAATCGCTATGAGAGTATAATACTATATATCTTCCTCATAATTTTCTTCAGATCTACTGTAATCAGAATAAATGTCACTTTCTTCATCACTGCTGTCAGAGTCCTCTTCAGTGACAGGTTCTAGATTATCCGGTAAAGTTGGACCATCATACCATTGTACGTATGTGATATCTACCATTTTCTAGATACCGTTCATGTTCCGTGGGATCAAAACCATCATGTGGTTTCTGACACACTACTCCCTTCCACAGTAAAGGACGACAAGTCGAAAGACCTCGCAGTACTCCATTGTTTCTCTTTTCTTCGTGGATTTTGTCTTTATTTATATATATATATTAATCACGTTCCATATTTTCGTGATTCAGTTACAAACACACAAACACACACACACACACACACACACACACACATATATATATATATAGATATATATATATATATATATATATATATATATATATATATATATATATATATATAAATATAATACAGTCTTAGATAAGAAGGAAGTTATCCAACAAACTTTATCAAGAAATAGAATAATCATGGTAATTCACAGTTCAGGTATGTATATCTTTTGTTTTAAATCTTTAATTCTGTTAACACTTAAGCCATAACTTCAGATACTTTCCAACTTTTGAACATCATCACAAGATTTTTAAGCTCCTGGTTTATAATAATAATAATAATAATAATAATAATAATAATAATAATAATAATAATAATAATAATAATAATAATAATAATAATAATAATAATTATTATTATTATTATTATTATTATTATTATTATTATTATTATTATTATTATTATTATTATTATTATTATTATTATTGACGATGAACTACATAAGAGTCATACGTATACTTCAACTCTTGCTGTACATAAAATAAGACATAGAAACGAGCCAAAGAAAGGAAATAAACAAACGTGACCTTGATAACAGCATGAAAGAACACAAAGCCTTCAACAAAACAAGTACAGAAACATAGGAAATACTTTAAAAGGAAATTTCTGCACAAAAGAAGCCTCGCAAGTTTCTCGTTGCTTCCAACAACAACACAATCACGCACAGCCGTAATTCTCTATGAAGAGAGAAATTTGCTTTCCATGCAAACTTCGGGAGCAAACTATAAAAGTTCGAAATAATGTTGGAAGTTCATAAAAGAAAGTTTTCCTTTGCATAAACACATGCCGTTAAATTTTCCCGTCTGCATGAGAGGAGACTCGAAGAAATGAAGGGGCAATGTGACACAATTATGCATTTCTTTATGCTTCCGAATTCCAAGAAACCTCAAGTTACCCTCATTAATTAATTTCAGCGTTGTAGTCTGGAAATTTGTTCAGGTTACCTCCCGCTTCATTAAACGTAATTTACCGATGACAACATAGCCATGGTAAAAGGTTTGGATGAAAGTTTGAAGGGCAAAATTTCATATCTCCTAAAAAAATGGTGCTGATAATTTATTTGTACGAAAACGTCAAATTCAATCAAATACCAATCTCTGACGAATTTGAATGTAGTATTGTCACTCTAACCTAAAGTTTTCTATTAGATTTACAAGGCCATAAAAACAGTTTTGTCATGTAAATAGCTCTCTCTCTCTCTCTCTCTCTCTCTCTCTCTCTCTCTCTCTCTCTCTCTCTCTCTGCGTAATCATTTACAGTTCAAATAAGAAGGCAGTACACAAACATAACCATCTCTCTCTCTCTCTCTCTCTCTCTCTCTCTCTCTCTCTCTCTCTCTCTCTCTCTCTCTATCTCTGCGTAATCATTTACAGTTCAAAAAAGAAGGCAAAACATAAAAAAAACACATATTTCGGTAAACCTTGCATATTACTTCTTATAGACCTTTCGGCATTCAAAAGACACAGATCTGACATACAGCGTACATTGATAACAAAAGAAAATGTTAGGATATGATTTAAGTGACGCTGCGTGTTGTTCATCAGCGGTAATCATTATGGAAGAGATCAGGCACATGATAAAGTTTATATTTCACAATCTAGCAGCACACCTTTTGGATTAAATCTGACATGTCCTGAGAGTTCTCTTCCTTTGTAAATACTCTATCTAAGTCAGCTATAACTGGAAATATTATTTCCCATTCCATTCCATAATCACACTGGATAGCCGAGGTAAAAAAAAATGCGTGTATTTCTTTTTAAAGAATGCAAATAATATTCTCTAAACCACAATTGTATTTATTTTATAATTTGATAATACAAGTCAGTGTAACTTTTTTCACATTTAATATTCACATAACTTCCAACACAAAAAAGCATTCCATGTTTTGAAGCGGTTGCGTCACCTTGCATATAATATTAATTCTTATGGTGTTAGTTGCCACGCCGCTCGGTATACTCTCAAAATGTTATGTTTAGTTACATAAATGTTAATTATGGGCTGCAATTTCCACATTCCCTGAGACATTTTTAGTGAAGCAAATGGAAATGAAATTGTATGCAGCCAGTGAAAGTCAATTTCCTTTTGTACATACTGGTCGAAACGATCTGTAAATGTTAAACGTAATGCACAGCGGTAGTTGAAACATCATGCTTATTCTACTCATCACGAAATTATGAAGCTCTAGTTTCATAAACCGACCTTTGTATCCTACTCCTCTGGATATTAGTGAAGGCTCGGTATTTAAATGGAAATGAAGATTAATTCAATTAATATATTTTAGACGTATTATAATATGATTTCCACGAAATGAAGCTGAATTCTGACAAATTATAATGTATATTATGTTGAACTCTTTTTTCATAATATTATGAGCAGTGAATAATAATAATAATAATAATAATAATAATAATAATAATAATAATAATAATAATAATAATAATAATAATAATAATAATAGATTCACAATTTCGTGAAAAAACAATCTGTAAAATAAAAATCACAATTACATAGTAAATATATTACTATGTAAAATATGCACAAAATAAACCAAAGACTTTCGAACACTTGAAAGTGTTCCTCATCAGTGCTAACATTTTAACGTTAGCACTTGATGAGGAACACCGTTCAAGTGTTCGAAAGTCTTTGGTTTATTTTACATATTTTACAAATAGTAATGCATTACTATATAATTGTGATTTTTATTACACAATAATAATAATAATAATCAATGTTATCAACACTGTTTTCATTGTTATTTAAAATGTGGAAACACTCATAAGGAGGAAGCCTGTACGGCCAAACACTTACAAAGCAATCTTCCACAGAACAGATAGTCCACAATTAGAAAAAAAGATGGAACAGTACGAAGGGAATGCATAATTATAATGTTTCTTTGACCGCAATCTACGAAACAAGAAAAACTTTGTTTCGGACGAAGGAGAAACCCAAATGACAAAAAAATGTATAAAAAAAACACAAAAAAACAAAATAAAGAGAAAGCATCCTATTTTGCATTGCAACCGAACACCGTTTCTTTATTCATTCTCTCTCAGAAAACATTTGCATTTCAAAGCCGTAAATGAGATTAATTTTCTACGCTCTACATTTGCATCTGAGTCTTACCCTTCATTCCCCACTCTCTCTCTCTCTCTCTCTCTCTCTCTCTCCCCATAATCATTTACAGTTCAGAGCATTATGAGATTCCTTTCCTGGGCCTTATCTGTGTTTCTGTCTTTGCGCATTTCGGGGAATATATCATTAAATCAAGATTTAATGAGTTCTGAAGAGATCTCCCTTTCTTCGACAAATCCATTTAATCTTAACCGAAACATTCTCATTTTTATTTCTTATGACATCATTCTATGAATAGCAATTTTAAAGGCTTAAAGGCCTGCAAGTTACTTATGAATTGAACTGAATACAGAAATTAGGCCAAAGGCCAAGCACTGTGACCGATGAGGTCATTCAGTGCTGAAACGGAAATTGACAGTAAAAGTTTAAAAGGTGTAACAGGAGGAAAGTATACCTTAGTGTAACCAGACCACTGAGCAGATTAACAGCTCTCCTATGGCTGGCCCGAAAGATTAGACTTATTTTACTTGGCTAAGAACCACTCGGTTACCTAGCAACGGGACCTACAGCTTATTGTGGAATCCGAACCACATTATACCGAGAAATGAATTTCTATCACCAGAAATAAATTCCTCTAATTCTTCATTGGCCGGCCTTAGATTCGAACTCGGGCCTAGCAGAGTGCTAGCCGAGAACTCTACCGATTCGTCCAACGAGGAACTGAAAAAGCCTCGCGGTTGCACTATGAATCAATTGTTAGGAGAGGGTGGAAAGTAAGATGGAAGAAAGAATATGAAAGGAGGTATATTAAAAGGAACGAAAGGGATTGCAACAAGAGGGAGAAGGCACGCTGCAAAGAACTTTAAGTAATGCCTACAGTGTCCCGCACGGGGTGCACTGACGGCATTAACCCCACCTACCGGGCAGGTTACTTATGAGTAGCCGAGCCAAAAGATAATTCACAGGATAAATCAAAATATGTGATTCATGGTACAAACACACAAAAGATCAACGTCCCTGACCTTCAAACCAACTAAGACAACGGAGAGGAGGGCAAATGGTTACTAATGACTCAGCAGGTAGGCCTATTCTGTAAACACCACCCCGCCTCATCCAACCTTCCACTCCCAGTACCTCAACCAAACTCCAAATTCCTAGCTCAGAGAGATAGAAAGATTGCATGCCAGGGAAAAATCTATCAAGGAACTGAGTGGAGTTGAACTTGAGATCTATGCTCTGGATAATCGCCGTAGATATGAATTGCATAACATGAAAAGTTTGTAAAGAGCATCAACTGTTTGTATTCTTCACTTCTTTACATCTTCCAAAACGATTAATGTCGTAAAACCCTTTACTTTACCGATATAAATATGCACGGTAAGTGGTTACGAATAAAATTAATTAATACTATTGCTCTTCTGCAAACACAAACAGTTCAGAACCCATTGCACACAGATATGAGTTATTACATTTTACAAGTAAAAAATGCGCTGAAGTTTCTTTGGCGCAATTGAGTTTTCTGTACAGCCGCTACAGGGTATAATCAAGGCCACCGAAAATGGATCTATCTTTCGATGGTCTCGGTATAATGCTGTATGAGCCGCAGCCCATGGAACTTTAACCACGGCCCGGTGGTGGCCTATTCTATATCGTTGCCAGAAGCACGGTTGTGGTAAAATTTAACCTTAAATAAAATAAACACTACTGAGGCTAGAGGGCTGCAATTTGGTATGTTTGATGATTGGAGGGTGGGTGATCAGCAAACCAATTTGCAGCCCTTTAGCCTCAGTAGTTTTTAAGATCTGAGGGCGGACAGAACCAGTGAGGACAGAATAAAGTGTGGACGGACAGACAAAGCCGGCACAATAGTTTTCTTTTACAGAAAACTAAAAATGAAAGTACATACACCTGAAACCTCTAATATTTATCATCTTTAAAGACATTTCATAAGAGCATCCAAGATATAATAGAGTTATGAACAATTTATTTTTCAAATCTTTATTTCAATTTCCTTTTCGTTCCTTCTCGGTGCCCGCAACGAACAAGAATATCCTGAGGACACCATTTCCTTGTGATTGTCTTTGAAGCATTCCACTAATTGCCGAGAAATATCTTGACGCTTGAAAATGAGACAATGAAAATACAAGAACAAGGAACTAGAAAAATTAACGTATCAGTTTTCGCCGGCATAATACAACGCAAAGACCTTCATGATTCTCCTCCAGTTTTGTTTTAGTTGCTATATCGTCTCTCTATTGCTAACTATTTATCTGCCTTTATACCTCTCTAATGGTAAGTATTCTCTTCTCTTTTTTCATTACTTTCATACTGTTCGGGACCTTAAAAAAATCGTCTTTATAGTTACAGTGGCATCAATAACAAATACATAAATAAAACATATGCCTGAACTCAACACAAGATATTAAAATCAATTCATATATATATATATATATATATATATATATATATATATATACAGTATATATACATACATATATATATATATATATATGTATATATATATATATATATATATATATATATATATATATATATATATATATATATATACAGTATATATGACTATTTATCACATCACCGTGATTCATATACAATCAGAAAGCTACAAACGTCCTTTAATATCCAATTCGCTCTACCTCGGAAATAATATATTTTCATATATGTTACCGAAGGGGAATTTTTTTTAGTTGATAATAAGTCCACCGTCGCGTGGGGTCGAACCAGCGACGGACGGGGACTCAGGACTACAGTGACGTACTAACCCAGTCGGCCGACTGGGTTAGTACGTTTTCTTTCTGATTATATATATATATATATATATATATATATATATATATATATATATATATATATATATATATATATATATATATATATATCTCGGTGTTCATATGCGTGCGTATGTACGTACAAGTGACTATGCAACCGGGTATGCGTATGAAACTACAGTAAATAAACAGAGGAACCACAAAATACTGAAATACTTTGAAGTTCCAGTAATTCATAGCATGAAAATATGTACCGTTATAAATACACTTTATCAACATGAATATTTGATAGTTGAAAATAATGATGAGGATGAATGAATGATGACAAAGAGCAATGGCAAAAATATTTACAGTTATAAATACAATTTATCAACATGAATTTTTGATAGCTGAAAATAATGATGAGGCTGAATGAATGATGACAAAGAGCAATGGCAACACATACGTCTAACGCTGAAAATGATTGAGGATATGATAAAGGTAAGCTGAAATCATCATTAAAAAGTAGTTTGATAATAAAAAATTACGAGCAAAACAAAGATTGATTCCCCCCTCCCCACCACTAAGAGTAAAAACAAGAATAATAACGGCAAAAGCGCCCAATTAATTTCACATTCATAATCCTCACCCGGTAATATTCATGGCAAGATATCGCAATTACTTTTGTAATATAATGGACAATTAATTCCTTTGGGTGGGAAAGCGTAACTATTCCTCGTCATTAATCAAGATCATGTTGGCGATGGCGTGAAATGTGGCCACCATCAATCTCCTCATTAATTAATTTCAGGTGATTCGCAGCTGCCTCGTCATAATTGAACCGTTTCTTTCTGCGGGTGCGCAGTTCACAAAACAGGAAAGATTTTTTCTTGATTCCTTTGTGCTTCACTGTAAAGTTTTTCCTTGTCTACAGTGATGAATTCCTCGACCTGAATTTAGGTACTTGGTTGCTATTGTTATTACTGAAATATTAAATCTATAACCATTTTTGGATCGTGATATATTAAAATCTGCGAAATAAAATGACAGTGGATTTTGCTCCCCCGTTTAGTTCTAGTGATGACATTATTATTATTATTATTATTATCATTATTATTATTATTATTATTATTATTAAAAGTACATATATTTATAGAGAACAGTTCTAATACACCATGAACTTGTTAAGCAACCTCCCTCAGAGTAGGCTGCAATTAGTGAAAAACGTGAAAAATAGTGGAAGAAGCACACACACACAAACACACACACACACACACACACACACACACACACACACACATATATATATATATATATATATATATATATATATATATATATATATATATATATATATAAATCAGAAAATCTAAAACTATAAAGCCGTTTCCGGTGCCTTTAAATGTTTTGTCGACAAGCACACTAAACAACTAATGGCTAATTGAGAAATGGAGCAAGTTTGGGTTCGTGTCAAATAAACTTGATGTGCTTTCCTGAATTCGGAATTGCGCTGCAAAAAAGATAAAAAAAAAAAAAAACTGCTTGGTGACAAGATTATTGGAAGGGTGCTAAATTTTCGACAAACATGAAAATATAAAATGAAAAATGCCTATCGTAATAACAACAACGTATAATGTACTTATAGCTCTAATTCTTAATTCAGGAAAAAAATACTTATTTAATAATTTTTGACCTTTGTTTAAGTTGTCGACAGGTTTCATCACAGTTCAATACGGCTTGTTCTTCTTTTGCCCATTCCTCAAAATATTCCTTGTTTTCCCTAATTCTTTTCTTAACCGTTTATACTTTTTCAATTCCTTTTTAATTTCCTTATCTGCTTTCCATTTCCGACACTGCGTATGTTTATATTTGTTTTTATTGCGTTTTGCGATATTCTGTTAAATCCCTCACCATTTTAATTTAATGGATGCCCTCCGTTTTACTGATCATAAAAGTCTGGCGGTTTTTTAGTTTTTTATTGTGCATATATATATATATATATATATATATATATATATATATATTTATATATATATTACATATATATAAATACATATATAATCTGTATATACATATATATAATGTGTACGATGAATGTTTTCTAAATGTAACATATGTAGTCTACGTTAATACACTCCACATTTGACAACCACAAGATCTTAAACAAGATTATATTGGGCAACGTTATACATACATACATACATACATACATACATACAAACACACACACACATATATATGTATATAAATATATAATACAGTACATACATAAATTTATATGCATATATATATATATATATATATATATATATATATATATTATATATATATATTTATTATCTTTACAAAGTTCGTTATGAGTTTCACCCAGTGTTTTAGTTACTGTATGTTCGCTACCAGGATTACGCATGTTGTGCTTTAATCATTCTTACATTTTTTTCCAATACGATTTAATTTCACTGACACACTTTTTTCCAAAGCTGCGACTTGTAAGAACTGTTCTCAGGGCGAGTATCTCTCCTGTAACCTGTTTGCAACGTTGCGTATTGAAATCGTAACTCCTATTGGCTGCGACAGGACAATGAGAGCGGGATGTTTACGATTGGGGATTCCTATCGGCGAGGGATAACGTCTTTCAGGACACAACAGAGGGGGCTGAAGGAACTGAGGCAAGATAAGGAAGGGAGGAAGACCTAGGTGCTGCTTTTATTGCTTGTCCCGGAATTCAAGGGAACACTTGATACTTCTGATCTGAATTCACTAATTACTTCATATGTACCATGCTCACGAGCATAATTCTGTACATGTATATATATATATATATATATATATATATATATATATATATATATATATATATATATATATATATATATATATATATATATATAGTACTGGAAATGTTATTTGAAGTATGGTATCAGCTGGCTAACAAAACCGAGCAAACCTTATTAAAATGCAAAAGTATAACTAACGTCACTCGAAGTAACCTATAAGAATAAATATGGATTTTGAGCAGTTTGTCAATTTAGGAAAATTTGAAAATGCCTCATGGGATGAAACTGATCTCATAGAGGCCACGATAGTATTAATGATGAAATCTGTCTTATTTTGCTGTCATAGCAGAATTAGTCATAACTAAAGTAACGATCATGACGAGTTTCAGAAATTATCGGTATCATATGAAAGGCATAAGTGAAAGAAATAATACGCCCTTACTAGGAATAATATTATTTTGGTAATGAATCGCCGGTAAAATGATAGGGTATTGGTTACACGTCATGAAATATCTAAAATCATTAAAAAATGTATTTAGGTATTCCGTTAAATATCAAGAAAATACATAAGTAGTGGGTCATAAAGTAACTAATGACTTTAAGCATAAAGTAGTAATTAAGAATATACAGTAAGAAATATAACAGTAAAGCGTGCGACTACAGTAATTCAATTCTAGGCAACTTTCCTTTGGTCCTAACAGTATAAACATTCCAAATTACTTAAAAAACAAACACTGTTTACGTATGGAATTAAACATACTTTTCCTCCTTTACCATCATTACTCCATTTCAACGGAACAATATCTCTGGGCGAAAGGTCACGTCTGCCGTAACTTTCTGTCCCAGAAAGTTAATTTCCAAAGGTCCTCCCACTTTTAAAACTATTTTTTCCCCTCGGAATAATCTTATTTTACTTTGTCTTCTCATTCAGACGTTAGCTGAAAGAAGGAAATGAATCTGCAGCCGAATGTGTTAGTGATATCGTGTTTATCGCCACTTGGGCTGAAATTGTCGTGACTTTCACAGCGACAAGGAGACGATTTCAGGATGTTTACGGGTCGGAATTCCCATTGGCACAGGAAGCTGATGCTCTTGATAGAACGGAAAATGCTCCGCAAAGGGAAGAATGAGAGAGAGAGAGAGAGAGAGAGAGAGAGAGAGAGAGAGAGAGAGAGAGAGACTATAGCACAAGGAAAGCAAGGAAATAGTCAGTGATATCCTAAGTTGTTTCACATAAATACATACACACATAAACAAACAAACAACACACACACACACACACACACACACACACACACACACACACACACATATATATATATATATATATATATATATATATATATATATATATATATATATACAGTATGTCTTTTTTTCTTGAAAGTGTGGGGTGGGGGTGGGGCGATTGGCACATTCTTAAAAGGGAGGGCGACAGAGGATACTGAAATTCCGATCCTGAGCAAGTCTTTTTAGGATGAAATTTTTGTCCCATGCCTTTCCTAATCTCGTTGTACCCTTAGCCCAACTACAGCTGACTAACCAACAAAATACCTATTTCAGGGACAAAATGGATCTGTCAGTAATCGGGCTAAAGTCACTCGTCCCATGGGGTCGATCTCGGGTTTCACAGTAGCCTAAGTTTGACTGAGGGTCATCTCCGAAAGTTTCTGAAGAGGCCAGGGGAGAATCTAAGATGGATTAGCATTCATGTACTTTTATGTCATTAGAATCTGAAATGGGTTTGAAAATAAAAGAAAACCTATTGACTGTTTGGGCACTGATTGAAAGATATATGATAAGTGACTTGCTTAGGTGTATCTGCAGGCTATAGTGCATAAATAGTTTATATCAACTGTATTACTAGAAAAGCCGTGGTCACCAATTATTGAGTCTGGGGTTAATATTTAAAAAATTGGGACAAATAAATTTCTACATCACGTTGTTAATTTTTGCTGTGACTAATATGGTTGATAACCTTAAACAATATGAACATTATAAAATTAACACAGAATACTTAAGAGCGAAACAAAAAAAAATTTCTGAGAGTATCACTCAAAGTGTGATTGTAAAACAATCAAATTTCTGAGAGTATCACTCAGATTATGATTGTGAAACAAAATAATTTTTGAGAGCATCACTCAAAGTGTGATTGTGAAACAACAAAATTTCTGAGAGCATCACTCAAAGTGTGATTGTGAAACAAAAAAATTTCAGAGAGTATCACTCAGACTGTGATTGTGAAACAAAATAATTTCTGAGAGTATCACTCAAAGTGTGACTGTGAAAGAACAAAATTTCTGAGAGCATCACTCAAAGTGTGATTGTGAAACAGCAAAATTTCTGAGAGTATATCTCAAAGTGTGATTACTTAGTGTCATCCGAGAACAAGAAATAATGTGTCTATAGAGACAAGTAAAGGAACGAGAGGTTTAGAATCTTTGCCGTTCAAAGTAACAAAAGAAAAACCTTGTTAATAGCTTCTCAGAAATGAATATGAATGCTGAGAACACATCATTCAGAAAGAGACTGGTGCTCAAAGCTCGGAAGCTGAAGGTTTAGAAGCATCAACTCACTAAGTCATAAACTATCAAGAGCATAAGAGTGGAGATGTAACATAAATGCTACCAATTTAGCTTGTTGCCTAAAAACATGACTGTCAATCTGTGCTAGTGTAGGCTTTTATTTAAGTAAAGGCAAATAGGATGGGGAACTTAATGCCTTCATTTAGACGAAACCCGAAGAAAACTTGACAGATCTGCCTCTCCAGGAATGAACTTAGCCCAACGTACAGTGAACAGAATATCATTGTTTTGGTTTCTAGCCATAGCACTTAAAATATGCGCATTTACAAAATAAAACAAGTAAAAAATGCGCCGAATTTTCTTCGGCGCAATCGAGTTTTCTGTACAGCGTATATGCAAGGCCACCGAAAATAGATATATTTTTCGGTGGTCTCGGTATACTGCTGTACGAGCCGCGGCCCATGAAACTTTAACCACGGCCCGGTGGTGGCATGTCCTGTATCGTTGCCAGACGCACGATTATGGCTAACTTTAACCTTAAATAAATAAAAACTACTAAGGCTAGAGGGCTGCAATTTGGTATGTTTGATGATTGGAGAGTGGATGATCAACATACCAATTTGCAGCCCTCTAGCCTCAGTAGTTTTTAAGATCAGCCGGCGGACAGAAAAAGCGCGAACGGACAGACAAAGTCGGCACAATAGTTTCCTTTTACAGAAAGCTAAAAAAAAAAAAAACTGCACAGCTTTAACTTTCATGAATTCCCCCGCAAAAAAAAAAGAAAAAAAAAAAAATAAAGCAGCAGCTCGCACGCCATTTTCTTCTCAAGCACGCAATCTCCGAGAAAATGGACCGAGTCTGCCTCCAAGGAAATCATTTCCACGTAGTCATTAATCAAAGTTCCAGTGGGCCAAATGACGTGAAACCCCGAGTCGTTCCTAATCCCAGAGTGAATGGCCTCAGTGTTAACGATATCTCAGGTGCTCGAGAATTACTGTGATCTGCTCTGGGATCAGATGCATTCGGGCTATTTCTGTTCCGTACGCCGGAGTCCTTTCCATCAAGGTGTCCGAAGCTTCGGTTGAAAGATTTGATTACTTTCACATCTCGTCCGACTCTCATTTTGCTTTTATTTTTCTGTAAACGAAACTAATGAACCGGCTTTGTCTGTCCGTCCTCAACTTTATTCTGTCCTCATTTTTTCTGTTCGCCCTCAGATCTTAAAAATTACTAAGGCCAGAGGGCTGCAAATTGGTATGTTGATTATCCATCCTCCAATCATCAAACATACCAAATTGTAGCCCTCTAGCCTCAGTAGTTTTTATTTTATTTAAGGTTAAATTGGCCATAATCGTGCTTCTGGCAACGATATAGGATATTCCACCACAGGGCCGTGGTTAAAGTTTCAAGGGCTGCGTATCATACATCATTATACCGAGACCACCGAAAGATAGATCTATTTTCGGAGGCCTTGATTATACGCTGTAGCGGCTGCAAAGAAAACTCGATTGCGCCGAAGAAACTTCGGCACATTTTTTATCTAAGTTCACTGAAGAAGTTTTGGTTGGAACACCACTTTATCTGTATTTTAATTTTCTTCATTAAACTTTTACCAAGACGAGAAAATTTCCGACTAATAAAAAAATTCTTATAATTTTCCATTTTTATGGGTCTAACACGTGCTCATGAAAAAACAAACACCAGACACTATTACAATATAATTTTATTCGGTTTGATTTTTTCTTCTCTTAATAAATATCATTGCTTTGAAATGAAGTTATTGTGATGTTTTCCTAAACATTTTGACAAGCAGACTAATTAGGTTTGTCATACCGATGAGTAAGACCTTTAGCATTTAATCTTTTCACTTATCTACATCTTACCATGTTTTATTTGATCTACATATATGGCAACGGGTTACATACTAACTTTTAGTTTACTCCTGATATCAATTTCGCAAGAATTAAAGATATAAGTAAATATTTGCTCTTATTAACATGAGCATTCTTGCTCCCATTTTCTTATCATAATCGCATTTTTGGTAGTTTTCAAGTTAGAGCGATTTTTTTCCTAGCTTCGTTCATATTAACATCCATATGAAGATAAGTAAAATAAGAAAAACAAGTAAAAAATGCACCCAAGTTTCTTCGGCGCAATCGAGTTTTCTGTACAGCGGCTCCAGCGTATAATCAAGGCCACCGAAAATGGATCTATCTTTCGGTGGTCTCGGTATAATGCTGTGTGAGCCGCGGCCCATGAAACTTTAACCACGGCTCGGTGGTGGCCTATTCTATATAGTTGCCAGACGCACGATTATGGCTAACTTTAACCTTAAATAATATAAAAACTACTGAGGAGGCTAGAGGGCTGCAATTTGGAATGTTTGATGATTGGAGGGTGGATGATCAACATACCAATTTGCAGCCCTCTAGCCTCGGAAGTTTTCAAGATCTGGGGGCGGACAGAAAAGTGCGGATGGACAGACAAAGCCGGCACAATAGTTTTCTTTTACAGAAAACTTAAAAAAACTCGGGTAAGTGATTGCCCTTTAAACTGAATTCAAAATACAGTGCTATCCAACTAAAATGTACATGGCAATGGATAAATACTGAAATGTATTGCGCCTCATACTCAACGTGTATTTATGGTCTATATTACTAAGCAAATATCTATCCTATTTTCAATTATGATAGAATGGGGAATCTCACCATTTTTCATCCACCGGCTCCCCCTTCCCCTCCATAATTATCCTCTCATTTATCAATTTGACACACTCGACCCAGCAGCCTGACACTGAATTTAGAGATAATGAATTATAACTAATACGTCACATGTTGCTACGATGAACAAAAGCAGCTGGTTTGAATAGTAATGCTATTTTGAAGGTCATCAAAAACGGTATTTCATGCTCTTTCTTTCAGTATTTTTCTCCTCTGTTTCTCTACATTTTTGTCAGTCACTTAAATACCGCTTCAAAACCTCTTGTAAACCGTCGAGGTGGGGTCACAAACCCCAGGTGAAGCGCCCGTGTTGTTGGGATAGGCTGGATTCAGGCGAATTAATCAGTTTACTGGAAATACTCTCTTCTTTTGCATCGACTATCAAAATCCCCTTTGTTTTCTTCTTCTGAATCCCTAACCCCAGGTTTAGAAATTTTCCGTCAGTGGAATGGATTGGATTAAAACTTACAGATCAAATGACTTCATTGTTATAATCTCTCCCTCTCTGCATTCAGTTTAACCACACAAGTACCCTCAGAAACCCTCCTCTGAATCCCTAACCAAAGTTTTAAAACCTTTCCGTTAGTGGGATGGATTGGGTTAAAGCTCGTAAATAAGTTGGCTTAAAAATCAGAATCCCTTCCTTTCTGTATTTAATTCAACCACCATACAAGGACCCTAAGATGTCCCCAACTGAACCCCTGGAGGATCCCGAACCCCCGGTTGAGAACCCCAGTGGTTATGAGCAGAATGCATTAAAATGCACAAACCCTGAAAGAATGATCCCCAGATAACGAATTAATTTCCTGGCCGAAGAATTAAATTTTCTCGAAGTCATTAATCACTGTCGGGACTCTGATGATGCAAAACATCGCCATTAATGAACACCAAATGAACAGGCTTCCAGCAATATCAATTTCCCGCGTGTCTGCAATGCAATTATTATACCCTGCAATTGCTTTCGCGACGTTTCGTTGCGTTTGGTACGCGAAGCGTTTTTTTTTTTTAGGAGAAAATTCATTTGGGGATTTCGTGACTCTTCAAGATTTAGTTAAACAAAAGGCTGTGACTTAACTGAGATAAAGGAAGTTAGCAATATGACCAGATAAAAGAGAAGGTTGAATTTAGGTTTAAAACTTCTGCCTTCTAAAATACCAAGAGTTGACAAATTGAATTTCATGACTTTTAAAGATTTTGTTAAACAAACGGCCATAACTTAACTGAGATAAAGGAAGTTAGTATTATGACCGGATAAAAGAGAAGGTTGAATTTAGGGTTAAAGCTTCTGCCTTTTAAAATACCAAGTGTTGATACATTTAGCAAAGAAGAAAAAAACTTTGTTATTCTGGTGCAAGCGGCAATGGGTCATGATTAGGGCCGAAGGCCAATAGAAAGAAATGAGTAATAGAAAAAGGTGAAGGACGCGTCCATCTGCATATGTTTACGGTCAGTCATACAACATAAGGACCCATTTTCGTTCGACAAGCATATGGAACAAAGCAAAAATGCCTTACAGAATAGAATACCAATAAACACAAAACTCATAGAAACGACAAGAGGTCCATAGAAACAAAAAGAATGGAAGAGCTCTACAAACAGTAATTATACACATACATAAACAGCGGTTGTGAAATGCAATAAAGGCAGGGCGATGGCACACAGCGATTCAGAGTCGCAATACGGTCTCTCTTGAACTTTCATGCAAAGCAGCCCTTGGAAAACAAATGTTCTGCTTGCAGTCAGTTATTTGCTGTTATTGATCATCATTAAATCGAAGACAAAATTTCTATTCATAATTACCTCGTAATTATCGTTAACCTAACAACTTTCCCAGACCATTAATATGAATGAAATGTTTATTTTTGTTATGGTATCAATAAAATAACAAGCAAGAGCATGCATGTTGTTGACTGCCAGAGCAAAAATATCAATTAAAAACTTTCTCTTTTTAATTAATTACACTAACATAGACGAGAACGCAAAAGAACGCGTACAGACAAAAGAAAGCTATAATCATATAAATAAACAATAATACAATAACGTAAACACATGGAAAGACACTTGCAGGCAAAAATTATAATGATGGATAAAAATTAATTAAATGAAAAACGCGTACATACAAATTGACCTTCAGTGGAAACAAGCCAACTCAAAGGTCATTCTCTCACTATTTACTTATGTGGGTCGCCATCCACCACCACTGTTATGCGTCGATACCCGATTTCAGTTAATGAGATCTGTGATAATGGCACAGCTATTCCAGTTACTGAGAGCTGTGTGAGTGCATATTTACGAATCAAGGCTGTTAATATTAGTTTCCATGGCGATTCTCTCTCTCTCTCTCTCTCTCTCTCTCTCTCTCTCACACAAACACAAAACACACACATACACACAAGCATACACATCCACATGTATGACAGATAAAACACTCTTGAAGCTACGTCTTATCTTCCATTGAGACAAAATACAGTATATTTAGATCAATATTTCCTCAATCTATATAATTGCATGCACGCTAACCAAATACAGCATGCATATACTATATAATCCCTTGCATGACACTGCAAAATTCGATCATGTTACTGAAATAATCACTGATGGTTTTATATATATTGATATATAGATATTTATTATATATATATACAGTATATAGATATATTATATATATATATTATATATATATATATATATATATAAAGGTGTATGTGTGTTTTGTGTGTGTCTTCTATATACATATATATATTTAAACATACATATTTATATATATATATATATATATATATATATATATATATATATATATATATATATATATATATACATATATATACACACATATACAAACACACACATGCACACATATATATATATATATATATACTGTATGTATGTACATATACATATATATGTATGTTTGTATGTATGTCGTTAATGGAAATTAAAGCACGAGACTATAACATTTAAAATGGACATACTTACAAGTTTCTTTGGGTACCGTTCTTCCAACAATGAGAGATTACAGTGGTTATGATCGGTGTCTTCAATTATTTAAGGAGATTTCTAAACCAGGCCCAACAGAAAGCGTCTGCAAAAAATTGAGAGCAAGATTAAATAAAATAAGACTTTTTTTACTGTTTTTTCTATTCTATTTTATTCTCCATCTCTTTCACTGCTGTACTCATGAATAAACATATTTTTTATTGGATTTTAGCCGTGTCGTGCAATTCACCTTATTAATTCAGAAACTAGTTGGCAAGTTCTCATCAGCTGGGCTTATTCAGTCGTGTAACTATTTTAACATGAACAAATAATTAGAGTCAATAAATCCCTATAATTTCAGTTCGCTTTTACGGAACCTTTACATATAAGAAAGGCTTATTAAAACTTGAGGTGACCGAAAAACAAATGGATATAACGCTTAAGATCTGAAAGTTTATTGTAGCCTTGAAAAACGGAAGCATGGTGAGAATTCCGGAGCTTAGCCGGAGAGGTAGAAACATTCACCTAACGAAGCAATCAGAGGATTGTTTACGTATACCTTGCTTCCACCTTCTCTCCTTGTGCCCTAACTCCTCCCTCTCCTTCTCCCTTTGCTCTTCTTTTCCTTCTCATCTACTCCATCCATCGATTTCTCATCTTTTACTCCTACACCTCCATCTCATATTTTACTCTTCGATTTCCTCTTATTTTTTCCTTAACTGCCCATTTCTCCTCTTTCCTCCTGCCACCTCGTTCATCTCTTAGTCTTCCTCCTTTCTTATTTCCTCGGCCATGATGAAGCCCCTGGAAAGAGGCTTCCATACCCTAGATATTTCCACTGCAGTAATATCCTCCACTTTCTCATCCATCTTTTCGTCACCTTATCCACTCCCCTGCCCCCTCCTACTGCATATAATACTGTATTGGTGTTCTCTCTGTTGCAAAATGTTTTGCGTGAAGATGACTATTCCCATTTGTTTGCCTACGTCTGAGGAGTCTGTATATACGAGATAACCAATGACTAGTTTTAGTTAATATTTTGTTTATGAGATGAAAATGGTGAAATATAATCGACTCTTCTGCCTTTTGCTTCAGATGGGCTTCTTAGTTTATCTCATCTATATATTTAACTGCAAAGTATTTATGCTTACAGATACAAAATCGCAATTTCAATAACAAACAAGAAAAAATGCGTCGAAGTTTCTTCGGCGCAATCGAGTTTTCTGTACAGCGTATAATGCTGTATGAAACTTTCAGCCACGGCCCATGAAACTCTCAGCCACGGCCCATTAAACTGTCAGCCACTGGTTCGGTGGTGGCCTGTGTTGTTGGTACCTATGGCGGTGCCAGAAGTACGATTATGGCTAACTTTAACCTTAAATAAAATAAAAACTACCCGAGGCTGGAGGGCTGCAATTTGGTATGTTTGATGATTGGAGGGTGGATGATCAACATACCAATTTGCAGCCCTCTAGCCTCAGCAGTTTTTAAGATCTGGGGGCGGACAGAAAAGTACGGAAGGACGGACATAGCCATCTCAATAGTTTTCTTTGACAGGAAACTAAAACGAAAAATACTACCTACGAAAAAATATAACACTTTAAACCAGAACAACATTAGCAAGCAAACCCTAACTGATCCACCTCCCCTTACATCCACCCTATAAGGTAGGCGAACAGACCCCCTTTGGAGCTAATCATTACCCAAAGTAAATAGTAGGCTTCCATCTTAAGAAAATTCCTTAAAAATGGGAAAGCCGATCCTCTAATCAGCTGATAAGGCCCTTAATGGCCTGCATTTTTAGGGACGTAATAATTGAAGTTTCCAAAGCTCGGCGCCAGCAAAAGCCGTCGCATACAGCACAAAAATGCGAAAGAAAAGAACCCGACATTTTTTGAGTATCAAGGCAGGGGGAGTTTTTATCCAGGTGCTCTTAAAATAGCAGCGGGGAGCTGGGAACTATGGGAGTCTTAGCGTTCACTTAAAAGCCTGAAAATATATTATATACTTCCACTTCAGTTAAATAATAAAGCAACAAAAATAGGTTTACGTTAGGAATTAATGTTACAGTATTCAATGTTGACAATATCAGAGGTTAAAAAGTAAACAAGCAATCGATGAACGTTGCCAGATACCATTAAGAAAAAACTACAAATCTATTTTTCATCATATATAGATAACAAAATCTGCACATGAAACATTCCTGCATATGGGCACATATATTCCATTCTTGAAGGCTAACAAACAGCTTAAAAACAAAAAAGAACAAGTAGGTGATGATCTTTTACCAAAAGAAGAGTGTAGGCTTCGGCTTTCGGTACAAAAGGAAAAGAAAATTATTACAGGAGATATGAAAGCGAACGAGATCTCTATTTTAGCGCTAGACGCAACGTTCCCTCAGCGCTCATTTTACATGGCCGAGAGAGAGAGAGAGAGAGAGAGAGAGAGAGAGAGAGAGAGAGAGAGAGAGAGAGAGAGAGAGAGAGATTCTTTATTTTAATTGTCAATGGTAGTTCCATACAGCTTTGCTTACTGGAAAATACCAATGTACACCAAGGATTATATTTACTTATTTTCAGATGATCTCACTGAAATGTCGACAGACCTGTCATAATTTTATGAGAACTGACGAACCATTTTTACTCGGAATTTCAGAATATAATAAAAATACAAAACCCTTCAACAATTATATATTTTACAAACCATCGTGTATTTTCAAACTCTAGTCCCAAATTTATTTCTATGCAAATTATGCATATCAGTTCACAAGTATTGAGTCCTACGAACAGTGAAGTAATAGATTTAGTCACAGTATTTAGAACCGGAAAATGTCCATTTCATGATGAAATATTGTAGGACAATTCATATTTAAAATGAACTTAGTAATATTCGTCTTACAGCAAGATAAAAAATGCAGAAAAACAAAACGTTTCAGTGAATTTTTAATATCATTTTATATGAATAATAAAGAAAACAAGCATATAAATACAAAATCATATAATAATAATTTTAAAAATAGCCAAAAAATCAATATAACATGACGACAAAATTACTAAGTAAAAATTTTAAACTTCCAAGATCAGCATAACACTTCAGGTTACATTTTCAAAGTACAAAAAAAAAAAAAAAAAAAAATACAGCAACGAGCCAAATTATTTCTGTCTTAATTTGTTTTTCCCCGTGAAATACAGTATTTGAATTCCCATCTCAGAGCTGTATTTTTGCAGCAGAACTAATACCCTGGATACAAAGACCCTTCATATATTTACTGAGGTAAAGTTAAAATGGCATGGGATTCTAATGCCGGGGTCTCGTAAGTATTCAGACAGACAGACACTGTAATAAGGAGTTTACATAAGGTTATACAACGAATTTAACATGGCTTTCACTTATTTAAATAAAAGCAGAGACATGTATGTAGTCGAGTTCTTTAAACTGGCGTCGCAACAGCAGAGGTCACAAACGGACATGCATAACATGACAGAAATTCAAACAATTTTGCCTAGAGAAAATTGCATCACGCACTAATAAAGAGCTGGTGAAAATGATTCTCTCTCTCTGTCTCTTTCTCTCTCTCATGAAGCACTCAGCAAGATTACCGGTGTTAATTCTAATGTCTAGGTAACAAATAATCCTCATTTTCATGTTTCCATAACATTCAATCATCGCAGTACTTTACAACGAAGCAGAAGAGGACCAAAGCTATTTCATTCCCTCAAAATGTTTCTACTTCATCGTTGAAATTTAATTTCGTTTGCTGAACGTTCACCGAATTTCCTTCCTTCCTTCCTTCCTTGCTCCGGGCGCAGGAATTTCTGTGTCTTCATAACAGGAATCAATACTGGAATTAGAGGTTCCCCTTTTTCTCACAGTATTCCTTCTCTCTTCCCTCCCGTGTTTTCTGAGTAATTCTTTTCCCTTCCCTCGTGTTTATTTTCTCCTCCCCCGCGTTTCCCTTCCTCTGTTATCGTTCTTGTTTTTCCTTTCCTACCTCCCTCGCGTTGATTATTATTTCTTATTTTCCCTCGAAACTATTCTTATTTTTGTTGGTTTCTTTCTATTTTTTTTCTTAATTATGAGTAGCATGTTCTTAATTTACCTTCGCTTTTTATACTATTTCTTCATTTCCTATCGTATTTCTTCGTCATTCCACATTATATTGTAACATTTCTCACCTACTTATTTTTCACTTATAGTTCCTACCCTTCTGCACGACTGAAACCTACTATACGATTACAATCCTATTCAGTTTAGAATCAAAACTACGATCTCAACTAAAATTAAAATGACATTTATCACTTTGCTCGGCAGTCATTGCAAATTCGGCCGAGTTGATGCTTTCTGTAACTGAATTCTAATTTTAGGAACAACTAAAAACACTTCATAATTACCTTTGTAGCTGATGGCTACTGGAAGTGAGAGTAGTCCATGCCCAACAGAAGCAAGGTGCATTACCTCTTAATTAGTCCTAAATACAGTTCGCTTTAACGAACAGGCACTGTGCTGCAAATTAACTAAATTCATGTCCACCGAAAAACCTCGCATGGAATGCAAATGAGATAGCATTTATCTAATAGGAATGATGGGAAGCTTATGCATTAAAATGGAGTCAAATTTCAAATTGAATAAAATGGGATTTTTGTCCATCAGTGAAATTCCTGTCTAAAATGCATGAAGTAAAGTTTTTGTCCATTATTACAGTAATTTTTAAGAGGAGAAGATAATGACTTAACCACGAGCAAAGGTCTTTTGTATAATGGTAATTACAAGAGGTCAAAGAAAAACTTTAAATCCACTAAAAATTTCACATACATCTCTCAACTCATTGGAATCAAACTGTCACGAATGTACAGCTCACTGAGTTAAAGGGAACTGGTGTCCGCGGCCGCAGCTGGCAGGAAATTATTTGGTTTCTTATTACATGAAAAATTTACACTTATTTTGAAAATTTCAGTCACCCAAAAAGGGAGTGTTTTTGTCTCATAATATAAGATATTTTTACACCATGTTACAAAATCTGAATCTTGAGCAATGCATGCAGGTATTCAGTTTCTGTGTTCTTGATAAAGGATTACATTAATACAGACATATCCTGGAATTCTGGACCATCCATGCTTAACTCTTTCAATATTTCAATATTAATTTTGTTTCCTTTGGTATGAAAAATCATCATTTCCAAATTTATTTTAGTAATTTTTTCACAATATTCTGAGGTTTGGGCAATTCATTATATATATATATATATATATATATATATATATATATATATATATATATATATATATATATATATATATATATATATATGTATATATATGCATCTGTATATATAAAACACATCTGCTCATAATACGTTTATGTGTAAGCAGGTAAGCTGAAATTAATGGTATTATTACACTCAAAAATCAGGTATGAAAACGTAGCCTGTCCAGGGGCATCCTATCATTTCCAGGCTTCTGCAAGACAATGAACAATTTCATTTATTTTACTGCCTAGAAAAAATAAAACTATTATAATGATACAATTATGATGAGGGTACTTTCATTATTCTCAGTAGCCTGTGTTCCAGGTATTCGCCACATGGAAACATTTTTCATTTATATTGGCTCAAAGTCACACAAATAAAATAAATATATATATATATATATACATATATATATATATATATATATATATATATATATATATATATATATATATATATATATATATATATATATCACTTTTGCGTATTTATTTTCCGTAAATTACTCACACTTTTTAACACCTTCGTAGCCTGTGTGAAACACTTCTGGAAAAGGCTAAATGCAATCTCTCTATATGGATCGTACCATCGCAATAAACCATCTATCTTTTCCAGTTAACAACTTACCTCAAGTTTAGGGTAAAAGTTAATACTTAGACCAGAGATTCTCAAATTGGGTGCCATAGGGCCCTGCGGTGCCACAGGCAGTGTCTAGGGGTGCCGCAAGATTGTCATGAATTTTATCTTGGTTAGATCATCTCAATGAACATTTATAAAAAAAAAAGTTTGCAGGAGTCTTCATATAATTATCAGTGTCTATTCTAATATATTAAAACACACACACACATATATGTGTACATATATATATATATATATATATATATATATATATATATATATATATATAATTATCATATATGCTTAAAGGTGATTATTTTTTTTATGTTAGTCTGCATTCATAACGCTTAAGTTTAACTAATTCTTCTGATATGCTCTTTGTTTGTACAGTATATGTCTGCAAGTACGATGTGCTAATTTTGGTTTGAGTATGGATAATAATTTTATTCATTAAATAAGAAGTTAATTCATGCAATATGGTGGGATGGTGAAGAAGGGGGTGCCGCGGTAATGATTACAATAGTTAGGGTGCCATCGCTAAAAAAGACTGAGAACCACTGACTTAGACAATACTACATGATGTACCACAATCACTGTTCTTTATCTCACATGGAAACGAAACAAACATTCATAAGTTATTGATTATACGAAGTAGAAGCTAACACATTCCCTATACAATAAAATTAATTTCACTAATATTCTCACTAAATATTTTACGTTTCCGTGAAAGAAGCATCCATATTGCAACTTGCATGATATCAATAAACGCCACAGTGGATTACTAATATTGTCATGATTTGACCAAAGAAAGAAATCCCGCATCACACGGCCTACTGGGATCTGTGCCGGAGACCAAACGGAGGTAGTTATCACAAACAGCGTGCCTTCCGTGGTACACTGTTGACGATACCGAAAGTTCTTTGCAATCTTGCTGCTCAGGCCCCCAGCTGCGTTGCTTTCTGTCTTTTACTTTAAATTCACTCATCTTCTTGCTAAAATAATCCTCCAATTTTAACCTCTCGCTTAAAAAGGCAATATGGTTTCCTCCGTCTAAATGTTATCTATTCATTCAAGATTAAGCCAAATGAAAGTATAGAACAGCCATGTCCAACTGCCTTTTGCATAAATAAATAAATAAATAAATAAATAAATAAAGAAATGAAAGACTGTCTGACTTCTTTGGCTTTCGCGTCATACCTCACCAAAACTGCTGCTCATACCACGCTCCCCAATTCTGTTACAAGTTTTTACCAATGACGAACCGGGTAAGGATGCTAACCACATGCACAAACCCCCAGAAATGGTCACAGGTCTTATGTCTATAAGTAAATAAATTAAATATATTAATAATTTATTAAATAAATCAAGTTGTTCATTTATATACCCCTAAATCTTTTAATCCATTCTTTCTTGATAATTTTTTTTTATCTATTAGTGGTTTTTCTTGGACTGTTTCTTTTACTTACTAGGAATCTTGTTGCAACTTTGTGCTCTGAATCTGATCTGCTAAACCGTAATATAAAAATCCCCTTTTCTCTCTTTTTCCGACCTCATGTTTTGCGCCAAAGTTTCTGAAGTTAACTCGCTCCCACACAGTCAACTTTTGGCCAGTTGGCTGGCAAGAAGTACGGGTTATTGGAGGGAGAGATGTCTTGCTCTATTTTTCTTTATATATATATATATATATATATATATATATATATATATATATATATATATATATATATATATATATATATATATATATATATATATATATAGTATACTGTATATATATATATATATATATGTATATATGTGTATACTATATATATATATACATTTATATGTATATATATATACATATATATATATATATACATTTATATATATATATATATATAATATATATATATATATATATATATATATATATATATATATATATATATATATATATATATATATATATATATATATATATATATATATATATATATATATATATATATATAATTAATAGGCTTGCAGAGAGAATTAGGAGAGAAACTAATAACTGTCACGACGATAAAACACAGAAGAAAGGATTGAAGAAGGAGGGTGGGGGGGCGGGGGTGGGAAGAGGATTACAGGGGGAATTTGGAAGCAAATTGGAGCACCCGCTCGCCTTCTTCTTCTTCTTCTTCTTCTTCTTCTTCTTCTTCTTCTTCTTCGTGAGGGAGAGAATTCGCGCAGGTAATGAGGCAACTCTTTCCAATTTCAACTTTTCTAACTTTCTGCCGCGTCAATTGAAAAGGTTGAGTTTTGACCCCCGAGGAGGGGGAGGAGGAAGGACGAGTGAAGGGGGAGGGGTAGGGGCAGGGGAAGGGGAGGAAATTGCCCATCAGGGAAGGCTGGGGGATGGAGGTCGATAGTTCTTTCTTACAGGAATCGACGGGAAGTTTAAGGATGAGTTTTTTTTTTTGTGGAAGACTATGAAAAATATTGGGCGATCAAAGATGAAGATTTTTGCGGGACCAAACGGGATGGGGGCTGACAGAGAGAGAGAGAGAGAGAGAGAGAGAGAGAGAGAGAGAGAGAGAGAGAGTTGTCGTCAGAAGCAAGTAGAAGGGAGAATCCTTTCCCACCTAACACAGGAACACAATCTGACTAAAAACGCTAAAATTTTAATTTTTTGACAATCAAATCTTGGGTTGTGTTTATGAGCCATACCTTGTTAATTATGAATATCACTTACTTATATACAAGAACATTATGGGTCAATATTTACAGTAAAGAAAGCTGTGCTAGTAATGAGGCTGACGTTACCACTTTTCGAGAATCTACCCAAATCCTTTAAAAGACGTTCTGTTCATTCCATTCGAACGTAAAGCGGTAAGCAATAGCCTTAAGTCTAAATGAATGAACTGTTCCGGAAATAGGCACTATACTTCACTTAAAATTAGGGAACTATCACTAAACTGAGCAGTATCTCATTTAAATGAGGACATTTATCATTGTTTCCAGAATATTTCGGCGAGTATCGACAACTACTGTACTTCCTATACCGGTCATTATACGTTTTGTAACTAATTCAGATTACAAAATAAGTATGGTCTTAACCAGTTAAAGACACGCATCACACAGAAATTGTGATCACTTGTTATGACCCCCTAAGGAGGGAAGTGCCGTCAGTGCAGCTCATGTGGTGCATTGTAGGCATTACTTAAGGTTCTTTGCAGCGTCCCTTCGGCCCCCTAGCTGCAACCCCTTTCATTCCTTTTACAGTATCCCCATTTATATTCTCTTTCTTCCATCTTGCTTTCCACCATCTCCTAACAATTGTTTCATAGTGCAACAACAAGGTTTTCCTCTTGTTACATCTTTCAAACCTCGCTACTATCAATTTCCGTTTCAGCGCTGAATGACCTCATAGGTCCCAGCGCTTGGCTTTTGGCCTAAGTTCTATATACTATTCTCTGCTATTCCAAATTTATAACCGAACACATTCATCATATTCACTTTCCGCGCTGATTTTAAAGGCCCTCTTAACTGTCCTCATTTGGTTTATCCGGGACAGCCTCTTTTCAGTTAGCAGTTACAGTCTCTATATATTCACATCTCCAGAAAACCTGAAATCATACCTGCGAGTCTTATTCTTAAATGGAATGGAATGCAGAATTTAGGCCAAAGGCCAAGCACTGGGACCTATGAGGTCATTCAGCGCTGGAAAGGAAATTGAGAGTTGAAAGTTATGAAAGTTGTAACAGGAGGAAAACCTCGCAGTTGCCCTATGAGATAATTGTTAGGTGAGGGTGGATAGCAAGATGAAAGAAAGATAGGAATGGAGGTACAGTAAAAGGAATGAAGGAGTTGCAGTTAGGGGCCGAAGGGACGCTGCAAAGAACCTTTAGTAATGCCTACAGTGCACCCCGTGAGATGCACTGACAGCACTACACCCCTGCGGGGGTCTTATCCTTAAACAGAGGCTAAGTACCTTATGAAAATTTATTTGTTACTCTTCTAACTGTAAAGAGATTAATGACGTAACCAGATATCTCGGCATTGACAGTCTAACATTACCCTAACATACCCACAAAAATAATGACCCTCCCTCACTCTCACCCTGAGGCAGCTCCGTAAATGCTTCAGCTCCTTGTTTCCTTCGTACCAAGCAAGGAATGTCCTAACAAAACAACCCTATGTCTTTGCTAGTTATTGAATAAATGTTAAATCGCAGTTTGGGCAATCAGGGATGATAACTTAGATGTGAACTGCAGAATAAATATCATTAGATGTAACCTTAAATTTTCCAAATACGTCTTATCAAGATGCTGTAAAACGAACACCTTCTTTACAGATGAGTTTTTGAATACTTTGTAAATGGTGCATATTATAGAATTGTAAGGATTATTGGAATACGTTTGTCAATAAAAGGAAAAAAATTTTATTATTATGGAACATAGTAATACAATTAGTCGATAACTGCTTGGACTGAGGCACTAAGGAGCAATTCCGTTCAAAGGCCGTTGTGGGAGCTGAATCCCAAAGACTCATTAGCCTTATTATTACCTCCCTGACATTACTGTCAGGAATGTTGAAGGGAGAACAGTTAATCACTCATGATTTTTACCTGGTTTGCTAAGATACTCGATATGGCAATTAGATACGAGTATAGAAGACTTTCGCAGAATCTTCATTTAATTTCCTTTGAATTCAGACGTTTTATGGGATATTTTTGACGTGGCATGGGTTTGAAAACTGACTCCTTATCACATATGAAGTAAATTTTTTAAGCACCTTCGTTTCAGTGCTTTAAGACTTTTTATGAAGAATGTATGCCAGGCTAATTATTTAGGCTTTTAATCGAAGTTTTACCAATATACAATGAATTATATTAATTAAAAATAACATCCTTCCTCTAAATATCTGCATTTCTAAAAAAACAAAAACAGTAAACTATTGTCCCTAAAGAAAATACCCTTCCACCTAAGTTTACTCCATTTTGGCATCTTACAAGTCATTAAGCAGGCAAGAGGAAACTTATACAACTTTGGTATTACAGTCCTTAGAGAAAGCCGTTAAAAGATATTCTTCCTAATGCTAAATGCTAAACGTTTTCCTGAGAGAGAGAGAGAGAGAGAGAGAGAGAGAGAGAGAGAGAGAGAGAGAGAGCTGTTGATAAAACTAATTCCTTCCCGTGTTTTATTGGACTTTCAAACGTTTTCCTCAAATTCTTCTTCTTCTTCCGACGGGAGTTTTTCAAAGGTTGAGAGATCGCAAAAGGCTTTTACTTCGCTCCTTATCTCCCTCGACACAACTTCCTCGAAGTTTCCTTAAATCAAGTTATTGCCACCTTTTTGTTAAGGGAAATTGGTCCACTGATTAAAACTTATCTGGCGTCACAACTGACAGGGTGCTGACGCTGATGTTGGAAATAAATGAGTGCAGGAATGAATGGGTGTTTTAGATTTCATGCCCCCGTAGGGGGGTAGCGCCGTCAGTGCACCTCATGCGTTGCACTGTAGGCATTACTTAAGGGTACTTGCAGCGTCCCTTCGGCCCCTAGCTGCAACCCCTGTTATTCCTTTTACTGTACCTCCGTTCATATTCTCTTTCTTCCATCTTACTTTCCACCCTCTCCTAAAAACTGTTTCATAGTGCAACTGCGAGATTTCCTCCTGTTACACCTTTCAAACCTCTTCACTGTTAAATTTCCGTTTCAGCAATGAATGACTTCATAGGTCCCAGCGATTGGCCTTTGGCCTAAATTCTATTCTATTCTATTCTAGACTTCATGCGAATTTCATTAATGAAATCTTGACCAGAGGTTGAAAACAAGAACGTAATAACTGATAAACCTTATGCTTATTATGAAGAAATCGAAATAAACTAACAGAGCAATAAATGGTCTGCACCGATGCAAGGGTCAATTATTGATTGCTTAACTGATTTTGTTAATTAGCGTTGAAATGAAGAAAGTCTACAGGTTGTTTTTCAAGAAATCCGGCTAAATAAAAGCAATCATCATTCATTTTATTGACTAAGGTTTTGAAGATGTTGCACAAGGGCGAGCATCTGCCTTGTGTTGATCATTCTAGTTAACATTAATACTTACCCAATTTAAGGGAGTTAGGTAAAAAATTATCTTCCCTTGCAAATGAAGCCTATGTAAAATTAAGCTACAAAATATGTACTTGCTCCCTAAATGCCTGAAAATCCTTTTGTATCTACAAATGAAGTTTACACTGTAACACGCACACATACATACATAAACACACACACACATATATATATGCATTTATATATGTAATATATATATATATAATATATATATATATATGTATAACTTTATATATATATATATATATATATATATATATATATATATATATATATATATATATATATATATATATATATATATATTCTACACGCCTCCCTTCTTGGAAGGGTGGATTCAGAACAAGCAACCTCTCCGGTTTTCTGCAATTATTTCAGGATGAGGTCGGAAGCTAACTGTACCGAACGTTGATCGGGCAGCTAGCAAACGCGTTCTGATATCTTTCTATCGTTGTCCTAGTGCTTTCAGATACATTCATCATTCAATAACCTTTCATGCATATCCCGATTATTATTATTATTATTATTATTATTATTATTATTATTATTATTATTATTATTATTATTAACCCACCTCGGACAAATAGGTTTGCGGACAAACGAGGTTTGCAGGAGGAAGAGGGTGGATGCGTCATGTCTCCCCTACCCTCCTTATCCTCTACCTACCCCGCCCCCGCCAGGGCCGGACAAACAGGTTTGCAGGATGAGGGTGGATGCGTCATGACTCTCTACCCTCCCTATCCCCTTCCTACCCTGCCCCCGCCAGGGCCGGACAAAAAGGTTTGCAGGAGGAGGGTGGGTGTGTCATGTCTCCTCTACCCTCCCTATCCTCTACCTACCCCGCCCCCACCAGGGCCGGACAAACAGGTTTGCAGGAGGAGGGTGGATGCGTCATAACAGAAATAAAGGGGTTAATTATGTAAGAGAAATAACATAGAAGAAAATGGCCAGAAAATGTCAGTAGATGTTTTTTTGACCTGTGTAATTCACGTACTTACTTTAATCATTTTTTCCTCGACGACTTATTATCTTCTCGCTTCCATTAAATAAGCGATTTGTGTGATACCAGAGTACTAGACCACCTTACAACTACCGTAAAACTATCCTAAAGTTAATATTATCTTCTCAACCATTATCAGTCAACGGTCACTCCATTAGCCTTCCCTTGAATGTTTTCCATGTCGTTTTCTTTTTTTTCGCTGTGAAACTATTGTAAATGTAATAGCCTCACTGATGGTAAGTGAAGCTAAGCTAAGATCTGTTTACCTAACTTGAATATCATCGTATATATTTCCCTCCCGGACAGTTCCCATAAAATCCAGTTATTTTACAAAATCTCCCTTCGTCTACTTTGTCTCATTCTCCCCCAAGCCCTTCATCAGCCTTTATCGTTTTACATCCCTTACCCCTTTAATTTCCTTATTTATACCCTTCTCTTTTAACACCAGTTTCTACACTGAAGCAACGGCTCTGACAACTTTCACTTCACCTTCACTTCTCGTTCTGTGCTACCTATTTAGTTTGTGTTATTCCCTGGTCAAAATCTTAAGTGCTCAATGCAGCATCCCTTAGTTATGATCGTAATAACCATTGCGAATTTTATGCCGTCCTGAGTTCAGCCATATACACTCCAGAAATACGGCAGATCTTACGTTCGTAACGTTACCTACAGCTATTTTCACAATTATACGTAACCTCTAGTATATTTCTTTCTACGGGGCCAATGAGACGGGCAAACCAATAACCTCACCTAGAAAGTGAAGGAAGGGAAAGTGTGTTTAATCCAGGAAGGATGCGATAAAGACCACGTCTGCCAGTTTGCACTTTGTATACTTGATACTAACATGCTGGTTTGTTATATTTTCCTCTCAGGTTTATTTGTTAAATAATATTTCACAGTCACCCATAACGTGGATCCATAATAATCTTCCTGCTGTCAAACTCTTAGGACACAAGAAACCAAACGAAAATTACTTTTCTTCTCTCTCTCTCTCTCTCTCTCTCTCTCTCTCCTTTCCTTTTTCCCACGTTTTTCAATCAAAATGCCCAACCTAAACAATCTATCCTTCTAAAGAAAGCGTGCAATCAACTCATTATGAACAATTACACATGTTTTTTTATTTATTTTCACTCTTCGTCTCGTTTAAACATCGTTCCTTAAATTTCAAAATGTTGTTTTTCGCTTCGTTCACTTTCAGCATCACAGCCTAAGTTTTTTTTTCACAAACTGCACATCTCGCAACACACACACACATATATAGACAGGTTGGTCATGAGAGAGAGAGAGAGAGAGAGAGAGAGAGAGAGAGAGATGTATTTCTTTTAAAACCGCGAGGTTACATGATCTTGATGGGGAGAAAACAATTTGTAAAATCATTTATGAATACCCATGTCACTTCAAAACTATATTTATTATCTACTTATTTATAATCTTCTAGTCAAAAGATGGAGGTTTATAAGAGTTACGAAAGATTACAAGCAGGTAGAGAATTCCAAAGCCAGAAAACAGAGGATCAGACACAACCACTGAACCGTGCAATCGCAAGAGAATAAATGACCTCTACAAAGCAGGTACACTTTTAAAGCACTGAATTCTTCGTCATCAGAGAACATGTCATGTTATCCTGGCCAAGAAAGCTCCCGTGGAGGAATGCATGTGTAAAAATGCTTAACTTTCCCCGAAAAAGACGTTCAAGAAATAATCGCGCACCCGCGGACGGGGACCGAAGCGCCAGATGTTGGGTCGGAATTCTGTCGACTTTGCAGGAAGAGGAAAGTTTATCAAGACGATTTGAGAGAGGAAAGTGAGTAAAAGATAAGGGTATCAGGCTTGATTCTGGAACAAGTGACACCAGCGTTGAAACATTTATTTGATATACCACCAATCAACCCATCTCTCACTAATATTTGATAATGCAGTTATCACAGCAATTCTTTCCGTTATTTCAGAAATTACAAAAAATTATACAACCACCACAAACACACACACACACACACACACACACACACACACATATATATATATATATATATATATATATATATATATATATATATATATATATATATATATATATATATATATATATATATATATATATATATAACATACAAAAACACACACGTGTGTGTGTGTAGGATAATTTTAAAATAAACTTCGATACCAAAGCAGCCACATACAGCCTATTTTAACAGAGTATTGTATTATATTCAACGCTATTTATGCCCTATTTCAAAACAGGTCAGTCCTAAAACGAAGGACTTTCAAAATCAGTAGTGTTCTGCATTCAAAATTTGAATAGGATTTCGGTGTAGCGTTTTACATTCAGTCACATACCCGTAAAGTCTGACTGTGGATCTGCGTTCATACAATGGATTGTTTATTGACGTACAGATGCATGCAACAAGATATGTTTTCTCATAAATATATCCGACTTAATGGCAACTGAATTAAAACCATTTCTGGTGGAGAGGGCTGGCCCAAAATTTCAGGTAAGCTACAATGAAGTCCAGGGTGAACTGAATTAAAATCACTTCTGGTGGAGAAGGTTGGCCCAAAATTTCAGGTAAGCTACAATGAAGTCCAGGATGTGAGTTATATGAAACCAGGTTTCAAAATACATATATTATATTAATTTCCTTGGCTGCTTAAATAGGGACATTGATATTCCCTGCCAACTGTGGAATACCTAATAGGAAATAGGAGATGCTGCGAGTTATAACTATGGGACTGAGAATATTAGAGAATGATAAGAAATAGTAGATCTTTAATATCCCTGCAGGTTGGCAGTGCCATCAGCGCACCTCACGCGGTGCACTGTAGGCATTACTTAAGATTCTTTGCAGCTTCACTTTGGCACCTAGCGGGTTCCTCTTTCACTCCTTTGGCTGTACCTCCGTTCATATTCTCTTTTTCCCGTCTTACGTTCCTCAATCCTCTCCTAACAATCGCTTCATAGTGAAACAAGGAGGTTTTCCTTCTGTTACGCCTTCAAAGCCTTTAACTTTCAGTTTTCCTTTCAGTGCTGAATGACCTTACAGATCCCAGCGCTTAGCCTTCGACCTAAATTTTATATTCCAATTCCAATTCCTAGATCTTTGGTGGAAAAGGTATCTTTAGAGTTTTATGGTGAAAATAAACTGGAAGAGATTTGTTCCCGCGTATCCAGATTCTGAATCATGTCACTGAAAATGAAACCGAGATTTTAAACTCATAAACAAGACAAAAAAACAAAAATCAATTTAGCAATTTTTTTTCCACTTACCATGACGTCATTGATAACACAGATAATATTTTTCTTGAGTGTGTGTGTGTGTGTTTATCTTTCAAAGCTCAAAAACCCTCAACGTTAACATATAACTCATTGTGTTTTTTTTTTTATTTTTAAAAATCCATCCCATTGTGTCCATAATTCTCGCTAAGGGAAGACACTTCGGCTCTATAGTGTAACGACTCCTAAACATTTCCTATTTTCTACTTTTTCTTTATCCTCGTATAGGAGAACAAAAGAACAAAGGGTGTTCTTCAAGAAATTGGATCTTGTTCTGACCTTGGAAGTCTTCGAGAACAAAAGTAGCTCAAGCTTTCAAGACGACATTTCTATAATGTCCATTTTCATTAGATCAATAGTCACTCTAGATACAAATTTTGAGGAAGGGCTAAAAGTTGATAATCAGAAACAAAAGAGACAGAAAAGTTCCTTATGTAGTAGGGGGTGATGGTATGGGGAATGGATTGGTCAATATGGAAAAAAAAAGTAGGGGGTTGGTAAGAATGAGATGGAAAGAGATTTAGAGATGATTAAGGAAAATAAAAAAATGATACCAGATTGAGATAATATATACATATATATGTATACATATATAAATGGTTTACGTCCACTGGAGTCGCTGAATAGGTTTTCGTGTCACGGGTTCGTGTCCCGACGATTCCAATTCATTTATCACTTATATAAATTCCCCTTCGGCGACAATTCTCCAACGAAGATATCCTGAGGTAGCGTGAATTCGATATTAAGCGACATTTGTAGCTTCATGATTGTATATAAATCACGGTGTGATAAAATTTCATATATACACAGTATATATATATATATATATATATATGTATATATATATATATATATATATATATATATATATATATATATATATATATATATATATATATATATATATATATATATATGAAATCCCACCTGCACAGTTTCATTAGATATTGCCACTTGTGATGACAACTGCTTCTTTGCTACTGCACATATTTTTATTATTATTATTATTATTACATCCTAACGGGTTTCGCCCCTACCAAGGGGCTCGTCAGGTGGGTTTTGCCTGCTTGCATTTTGAGGAAGAAAATGGAGAGGCCTGGCTACCACGACCCACCAACCATCCACTCAATGGATTTTCCCCTCTGAAGGAGAGAGAGATGGCAACCGAAATGCTTATCCTTCCTGCTACCACCACCTCCTGCTGCTACCAAACTGGAACCAACCCAAGGACCTAGCAAACACCATGTGAAAACAGCACCACCCACCAATGATGCCCACCTCAACGCACCTGGGCTGCCACATCCCTATGTCCACGATAACTGACTAAACTCCATGTAAGGTGCCCACAGGCATATGGGAGCAGACACTGCCCATTCCCAGTGCCTACCATGCATGAGCACGGACAGTCATCTAAGCACCAGGGATGCAGCCATCCCAAGCCATCCAAAGCAGGAACCACCCACCATGGTGCCCACCCCAGCTAACCTGGGCTGCCACTTCCCTATGCCCATGATGACTGACCACACTCCATGCAGGGTGCCTACCATCATATGGGATCAGGCATGCCCACTCCCAATGCCCACCCAGCATGAGCACGGACAGTCATCTAAGCACCATGGATGCAACCATCCCAAGCCATCCAAAGCAAGCACCACCTACCATAGTGACCACCCCAGCTGACCTGGGCTGCCACATACCTATGCCCACAATGACTGACCACACACCATGCAAGGTGCCCACCGGCATATGGGATCAGCCATGCCCACTCCCAATGCCCACCCTGCATGAGCACAGCCAGTCATCTAAGCAGCAGGGATTCATCCGTCCCAAGCCATCCAAAGCAGGCACCACCCACCATGGTGCCCACCCCAGCTGACCTGGGCTGCTGCTTCGCTATGCCCACAGTGATTGACCAGACTCCACGCAAGGTGCCCACCGGCATATGGGAGTAGGCATACCCACTCCCAATGCCTACCCAGCATGACCACGGCCAGTCATCTAAGCACCAGGGATGCTGCCATCCCAAGCCATCCAAAGCAGGCACCACCCACCATGGTACCCACCCCAGCTAACCTGGGCTGCCACTTCCCTATGCCCATGATGACTGACCACACTCCACGCAAGGTGCCCACCGGCATATGAGAGCAGGCACAACCACTTCCAATGCCCACCCAGCATGAGCATGGCCAGTCGTCTAAGCACCAGGGATGCTGCCATCCCAAGCCATCCAAAGCAGGCACCACCCACCATGGTGCCCACCCCAGCTAACCTGGGCTGCCACTTCCCTATGCCCAAGATGACTGACCACACTCCATGCAAGGTGCCCACCGGCATATGGGAGCAGGCACAACCACTCCCAATGCCCACCCAGCATGAGCACAGCCAGTCATCTAAGCACCAGGGATGCAGCCATCCCAAGCCATCCAAAGCAGGCACCACCCACCATGGTACCCACCCCAGCTAACCTGGGCTGCCACTTCCCTATGCCCATGATGACTGACCACACTCCACACAAGATGCCCACCGGCATATAGGAGCAGGCACACCCACTCCCAATGCCCACCCAGCATGAGCACAGCCAGTCATCTAAGCACCAGGGATGCAGCCATCCCAAGCCATCCAAAGCAGGCACCACCCACCATGGTGCCCACCCCAGCTAACCTGGGCTGCCACTTCCCTATGCCCATGATGACTGACCACACTCCACGCAAGATGCCCACCGGCATATAGGAGAAAGGCACACCCACTCCCAATGCCCACCCAGCATGAGCACAGCCAGTCATCTAAGCACCAGGGATGCAGCCATCCCTAGCCATCCAAAGCAGGCACCACCCACCATGGTGCCCACCCCAGCTAACCTGGGCTGCCACTTCCCTATGCCCATGATGACTGACCACACTCCATGCAAGGTGCCCACCGGCATATAGGAGCAGGCACACCCACTCCCAATGCCCACCCAGCATGAGCATGGCCAGTCATCTAAGCACCAGGGATGCAGCCATCCCAAGCCATCCAAAGCAGGCACCACCCACCATGGTGCCCACCCCAGCTAACCTGGGTTGCCACTTCCCTATGCCCATGATGACTGACCACACTTCACGCAAGGTGCCCACCAGCATATAGGAGCAGGCACACCCACTCCCAATGCCCACCCAGCATGAGCACAGCCAGTCATCTAAGCACCATGGATGCAGCCATCCCAAGCCATCCAAAGCAGGCACCACCCACCATGGTGCCCACCCCAGCTAACCTGGGCTGCCACTTCCCTATGCCCATGATGACTGACCACACTCCACGCAAGGTGCCCACCAGCATATAGGAGCAGGCACACCCACTCCCAATGCCCACCCAGCATGAGCACAGCCAGTCATCTACGCACCAGGGATGCAGCCATCCCAAGCCATCCAAAGCAGGCACCACCCACCATGGTGCCCACCCCAGCTAACCTGGGTTGCCACTTCCCTATGCCCATGATGACTGACCACACTCCACGCAAGATGCTCACCGGCATATAGGAGCAGGCACACCCACTCCCAATGCCCACCCAACATGAGCACAGCCAGTCATCTAAGCACCAGGGATGCAGCCATCCCAAGCCATCCAAAGCAGGCACCATCCACCATGGTGCCCACCCCACCTAACCTGGGTTGCCACTTCCCTATGTCCATGATGACTGACCACACTCCACGCAAGATGCCCACCGGCATATAGGAGCAGGCACACCCACTCCCAATGCCCACCCAGCATGAGCACAGCCAGTCATCTAAGCACCAGGGATGCAGCCATCCCAAGCCATCCAAAGCAAGCACCACCCACTATGGTGCCCACCTCAGCTAACCTGGGCTGCCACTTCCCTATGCCCATGATGACTGACCACACTCCACGCAAGATGCCCACCGGCATATAGGAGCAGGCACACCCACTCCCAATGCCCACCCAGCATGAGCACAGCCAGTCATCTAAGCACCAGGGATGCAGCCATCCCAAGATATCCAGAGCAGGCACCACCCACCATGGTGCCCACCCCAGCTAACCTGGGCTGCCACTTCCCTATGCCCATGATGACTGACCACACTCCACGCATCATGCCCACCGGCATAGGCTATAGGAGCAGGCACACCCACTCCCAATGCCCACCCATCATGAGCATTTCCAGTCATCTAAGCACCAGGGATGCAGCCATCCCAAGCCATCCAAAGCAGGCACCACCCACCATGGTGCCCACCCCAGCTAACCTGGGCTGCCACTTCCCTATGCCCATGATGACTGACCACACTCCAAGCAAGATGCCCACCGGCATATGGGAGCAGGCACACCCACTCCCAATGCCCACCCAGCATGAGCACAGCCAGTCATCTAAGCACCAGGGATGCAACCATCCCAAGCCATCCAAAGCAGGCACCACCCACCATGGTACCCACCCCAGCTAACCTGGGCTGCCACTTCCCTATGCCCATGATGACTGACCACACTCCACGCAAGGTGCCCACCGGCATATGGGAGCAGGCACAACCACTCCCAATGCCCACCCAGCATGAGCACAGCCAGTTATCTAAGCACCAGGGATGTAGCCGTCCCAAGCCATCCAAAGTAGGCACCACCCACCATGGTACCCACCCCAGCTAACCTGGGCTGCCACTTCCCTATGCCTATGATGACTGACCACACTCCACGCAAGGTGCCCACCGGCATATGGGAGCAGGCACAACCACTCCCAATGCCCACCCAGCATGAGCACAGCTAGTCATCTAAGCACCAGGGATGCAGCCATCCCAAGCCATCCAAAGCAGGCACCACCCACCATGGTGCCCACCCCAGCTAACCTGGGCTGCCACTTCCCTATGCCCATGATGACTGACCACACTCCACGCAAGGTGCCCACCGGCATATGGGAGCAGGCATACCCACTCCCAATGCCCACCCAGCA
The DNA here is from genome assembly GCF_040412425.1 of Macrobrachium rosenbergii. Taxonomy (NCBI): domain Eukaryota; kingdom Metazoa; phylum Arthropoda; class Malacostraca; order Decapoda; family Palaemonidae; genus Macrobrachium; species Macrobrachium rosenbergii. The sequence goes on along the minus strand of NC_089787.1, from coordinate 36,804,074 downwards.
TGAGCATGGCCAGTCGTCTAAGCACCAGGGATGCAGCCATCCCAAGCCATCCAATGCAGGCACCACCCACCATGGTACCCACCCCAGCTAACCTGGGCTGCCACTTCCCTATGCCCATGATGACTGACCACACTCCACGCAAGGTGCCCACTGGCATATGGGAGCAGACACTGCCCACTCCCAATGCCCACCCCGCATGAGCTCGGCCAGTCATTTAAGCACCAGGGATGTAGCCGTCCCAAGCCATCCAAAGCAGGCACCACCTACCAAGGTGCCAATCCCAGCTGACTCGGGCTGCCACTTCGCTATGCCCATGATGACTGACCACACTCCATGCAAGGTGCCCACCGGCATATGGGAGCAGATATGCCCACTCCCAATGCCCACCCAGCATGAGCATGGCCAGTCATCTAAGCACTAGGGACACAGCCGTCCCAAGCCATCCAAAGCAGGCACCACCCACCATGGTGCCCACCCCAGCTGACCTGGGTTACCTTTTTCCTATGCCTATAATGACTGATCACATGCCATACAAGGTGCCCACCAGCATATGGGATCAGGCATGCCCACTCCCAATGCCCACCCTGCATGAGCATGGCCAGTCATCTAAGCACCAAGGATGTAGTTGTCCCAAGCCGTCCAAAGTAGACACCACCCACCATGGTGCCCACCCCAGTTGACCTGGACTGCCACATCCCTATGCTTACGATGAGTGACCACACTCCATGCAAGGTGCCCACCAGCATATATATATAAACATAACGGTTTTATCCAAGATAAATTTTTCAAAGTCTACTAGTATACGCATGCGTGCTTACCCTATTCTATCCAACACATGATATACAACAATTACCCCCATCTATCAGTTATATGTAAAACAAACGCAGTATAATGTTTCAACATCTGTCATGCTAGCGAGACAATTATACCATACACAGACGAACAGAATAATTCCCACCTCACTGGATGAAGCGTCTCTTAGCTTGATAGCACCATAACAATATATTACTGCTCTAATTCGTTAGGCGTGATGCCTTAGTAATTAACACCCCTTATAAGTATCTTCAAGAACATTAATTCCATTCGTTTGGTTGAGTAATCCTTTACTTGTATTCTGAAGCACAACATAGGCCAGAGGAGAATATGTCTTTATGGAACATCTATCCTGTTGTGTATAGTTACAAGTCTTAATTTGGATTAGAATTTGGTTACGAAGTTACAAAATGAATGTCTTTTGAAATCTGGTTTCATATAACACATCCTGGACTTCATTATAGCTTACCATCTTTTGGAGTCTACTGTACATTAAGATCGTGATTCAACGAGCAGCTGATACTGAACTTTTTATGATTTTTTTGTAGGCGCCTACCACCGAATTTAAGAAGCCCTATGGAGACGAAGACCCACCTTCTATCGGGCAATGTTGTCCTGATGAAGTAATTTACGATCATGATAAAACACATTAGTTGCTGGTGCTAGGGTACTTTGGGTTAGTAGGTATTTTGGGAAATATTTGGGATACGAGCTTGTCAGCGAGCGCTACATGTGTTGGAACCCGGGCCTGCTATCTCCCCTACCCTCCCGATCCCCTACCTACCCTGTCTCACAGGGCAGACAGGTTTGTAGGAGGAGGGTTGATGTCTCCCCTACCCACCCCTTCCCCTACCTACCTCGCCCCCACCCGGGCCGGAAAACTGATTTGTAGGGGATGGGTGGCTGTGTCATATCTCCTCTACTGTCACCCGGGGAAGGACAAACAAGATCAGATCCTCTCGGAATTTAATTTTATAGATCTTGGAAACGCTACCCCATCTGGAATCTTGAAGAAATCCTACTTGAATTGCAGCTTCCAGATTCCTAACAGTGAATGCCGAGGTCTAATGATTCCTATTTGCTTTAATTTACAGTCTGGTAGTTTTAGGGTTTGAATCAAAGGCCAATTTTTGCCTCCAAACGAAACAGAACAACATACCCTGAAAAATCGACCACATACAACTCTGACCAGCCCTTTCATTTTCATCTGTAGTTGACTTTCTATCAGTTTCGACCTTCTTAAACCAACACCCTAATTAGATGCGATCATTTTATTCCCTCAAGAAGAAAGCATGAACTGCAGATCCTGATCACCGACCTTAAGTGAGGAACTTCCAAGCGAAGGAACTAGATTTTGTCTGTGAGCGTGTCAAGACTTTCTTGCGAATTTCGCAGCTAAACTTTTGTTCTGAACTGATGACGAGTGCTGAGATCAGCTTTTGCTGTGTCATTTCGTTTCATGCTCAGTTGAGCGCGACAAAGATAGGCTCCTGAAATTCTGTTTTGCCCTGATGCCTGTTTTCAGGGAAGTAATTTACGAGTTTTTCTTGTTAGAACTCGAAATGAAAGAGATGAGTATGTTTCGCGTTCCTTCAGTTTTCTTCATTTATAACCTTTCACACTGAAAGTAATTGTTAGCATCGAACTCACATTAAAGATGACTTTTTGTATTTTCTTTCTCATTACCTTGAATCTTCACATTACCACTCTTGTTTAGCCTTAGAACAGTTTAGGAAAAATCACCTACCAATGGAACACTAAAGAGCACTTAAAATTTTATATGATGATAAAATATGCTATATTTATGTAATACAAAGGGCTGATACTTAGTCCACTTTAGACATATGAAATCAAGATATAAAATGTATAAAATTCTCCCAGGAAAAAAGCAACGAACAATTTTAGATTAACTAAATTTCGTCAAGGGATATGTATTATTCATTTACAAAATGAACGAACAGTAAGTATAAGCAACCGATCTGAAAAGCTCTCACGGAAATTTCGTAACTTGTTTTCTAAACCATGAAACATTACCATCAACTTTAAAAATAAAATATTAAATATACGACAGAACGAAAATGCACAACACTTAATATTATACCTTTCTACCTATCATCTATATATATGCATACATACATATTACATATACACACACACACACACACACACACACACACACACACACACATATATATATATATATATATATATATATATATATATATATATATATATATACACAATCATTAAATTTCATAGAGGTGGTTTCAACCTTCCATGCAAATATAATAATTTAGATTTGATAAACCTCCATATTTTCCTTATCATAATGGCACTGGCCAATTTCACCACCTGAAATTACCACCGCTCAAATAATTATTCCTCCCACCCATACAACTTATCGGACCAGATCATCAAAATTATCCACTCAGTAACATCGTATGCCACCATTTCATGGCGTAATCAACATACACCAAGTCCTTATTAAATCTACCTCCGCGTTATTATAAGATTATTTTGTAGTTAACGAAGTAAGAAATAATAGCTCCTCATTCTCTTCTTTACTGATTTTTTCCTTAGCCACAAAAAAAAGTAATTGGTGTTGTTGTAATCGTTTCCATTCCCTCCCCCCCCTCTCTCTCTCTCTCTCTCATTCTGCCTCTCCCACAAGATTATCTTAACCTAATCTCTAATGACTTAAAATTTAGAAACGCGTCCACACATACGTACTGTACACACTAATATATATATATATATATATATATATATATATATATATATATATATATATATATATATATATATATATATATATACAGTGTATATATATATATATATATATATATATATATATATATATATATATATATATATATATGCATATATATATATATATATATATATATATATATAATATATATATATATATATATAAATCGTCATTTTCAATGATTATGACCCCTTCTCCCCTGCCTGTACACATCAAGTAATGACCCATCTATCTTTAATTCTTCAAAAACACGGTAGCCACCCTGAGACCCATACTCGTCATGTAATGGTCCCATTTTCTCTTATCAGAACGAACAATTCTTTCAGGCTGAACCAGCAATACTGAAGCTGGATGTTTCTTATAGAACGATGAAAGTGAATTAAAGATTTTACGTAATTCTCCGCCACCTTTATGCTGTCTTTTGAAATCTGAATAAGAAAATATATTTATTTATTTTATTAGTTTGTTAAAGCTTTTACATTTACTGTGTGCGTGATTATGCGCATATTAATACCATATCCAGAGACAGACGAACAAATAAAGAAAAGTAATATGACTTTTAGAATCCAACTTCAGCCGAAGAAAACTTATGAAGTTTGGAATTCAGAATCGTTATTTTTTTCCATCGACATCTTTCAGGAGAGCTTGTAAATCTTAGACACGACAGAAGTTTTTGAGAAGGCTCAAGTTCACTTCGCTGATCGAAATAGTTAAAAGTTTTCCGGGTGTGTGTGTGTGTGTGTGTGTGTGTGTGTGTGTGTGTGTGCGCGCGTGCGTGGGAGAGTAACCATTGGAAGAAATAGGGTCAGAAACTTCAGCTTATGACCCGGGTTGAAATAGCGTTAGACACAGATGCAGGCATTGAACTCCAAATGTTGGAACGGAAGTCGACTTTACTTCTTCAGGAAACGAGAGTTTACTTCCAGAGTACGAAAGATTTTGCAAAAAATGGCGCCCACCATCTAAACGCAAAAAAAAAAAAAAAAAGGGGAGGTGGTGTTCAGAGGCATGGATATAATAAACTCTATCAATTTGTGGAAAATCTTGTATTTTGGTGACAAGACTTAACGCCAAATTTGTGATTTGTACTTTCAAATGTACTTTCACTCTCTGTCCGTCCTACTTCGATAAATAATCGAAAGGAGTCAATTCTCAAGTCAAAGTTTGTGGAAGGCAGCAAAAGATATGGATGTACGAGATTAGTAATGAATTATGAAATGGGGTTCAAGGATATAGGTTTAGTAAAAAACCAATGTTACAACGTTGAAAGTATGTTGAAAAATGGATTGAATGAAAAATTATTTCATAGCACATGATGACTTGAAAAAGTTTTGCATTTCTATAATGATTCACGTAAAAGTCTGTACAACATTCATTTAACTGCATATCTCCGCAGATTCATTACTATTCTGCTGGTTTTCGTTATCTCAATTCATTTCGGATCTTTTAGTTACCTCGTAATTTCTTTATGTTAATACGTTCTTAACGTCTACTTTTAGGTCCAGATTTAATTAAAGAAATAACTACGAAATCCAAAAGTTATTCATCATTCATGCATTCATTTTGCTCCAACATCAGCATCTATAACTGATCAGTTGTGATTCTCCATAAATCTTAATCAATCGATTAGTTTAAATAAACGAAAGAGTGTTAATAAATTCAATTTTAAAAAAATACGAGGACGTTGTTTTGAAGGAGCTAAGAGCGAGATAAAGGTCTCTGGCGATCTTTTCACCTTTGAAAACTTCCTGTCGGATGAAAAATTTTATAAATATAGGTAATTCCTAAAAAATAGAAGGAGTTATACTAGATCTATCTTACAGTGAAGGTTGAGGTCTGGTCGTAGCCGAAAACTTGAGCAGCCACTTCCTTTAGTTCTTTGTAAGTCTAGTTTCAAGTAAACAATATAAAACGTACAGACAGCTTTAGTCTTTCGTACTGATATTTGAGTTTTTCAAATGATGAAATGTGGTAACAAGCAAAGTTTTTTTTTTTTTTTTTTTAACTTAGTGCCCTTTAAAGAAAGTCCTGATTTGTCAAAATTCTTAATCTAGGTGAAACACTTCCTTTGGCTATTTAAAATGAAGAGTTAAAACATTTAAAATAAAAGTGAGAGAATTAAACAATTTCAAAATGTCAAATATAGTCTCCTGTGTGCTTGAATATGGTGGACTCGAGCAGCTTTGCTCATCCGCGATGAAAAAATGTTTCATGGCTACTTCATGACAGATGTACTTTATTTAAAACCCATCTCTGACTTCGGATAGGCGGTCGGAGATGTGGAAACGCATATACCAAGTTTCTTTTTATTATGACTGAAGAATGATTTAAGACAAAAACCATTATAAATAGTACACATTAAATCACAAACTGATTATTTTGAGAGTCATTTCATCTTATCTAGTCATTATACAGCTTCCTTTTTCTCACTACATTTTCCATTAGAATAATGATTTTGGCACCGCTCGTTATCGCAAATAATCCAGCTACAACTGTCACGCAAGAGTAGCTATCTCTCTCTCTCTCTCTCTCTCTCTCTCTCTCTCTCTCTCTCTCTCTCTCTCTCTCTCTCGCTGTTAAGAAAAGTTTTGTGGTGGAAAAAATATCTGTAAGATGCTTGTCTCACGATGTCAATCTAAGGTTTGCAATACCTAATTTGCAAGGTAAGTTTATCCTAAGCTTCCATAGAAAAAGTTGCAGGTAACTGTATGGGTGCTTCTCCTAAAAGCTTGATGAGTTGTAAGGCGTCAAAATGATGAAAAAAAAGAAAGAAAAGAATTGCAAACAGATCTTATGCATTTATTATTTATACATTTGTAAAGAGGTCAATTCAAAGATTTAGCTGTGCTTTTCATTTCCTTCCTTTTCTTAATGCAACACAGTGTTCTTCCAAGTGCATTCTCTTCTCTCTCTCTCTCTCTCTCTCTCTCTCTCTCTCTCTCTCTCTCTCTCTGTGACACAAGGTCTAAAGTGTAGGCAGTGAGCAAAACACGGGCATTACTATCACAAGCTCAGCACGTTGTCACGAAGCCACGTCAAACCAGTTGTGCCCTATAGCGCCCAAGCAATCCAGGCCTGGCAAACGTGAGTCAAGGGATGCACCTCTCAGCTACACACACTATCCTCCTAGATGGAAACAAGACTGGCCGTGAATTTGACCAAGACATGAAAATTTTTACTTCATCTTGGTAACAAATGAATTTTAAAAAGTACGGTACAATTAAGAGTTGTTACACTAATATGCCGGTTAAGGGGCTGGAAAAAGGGCTTAGATAAAAATGAACGCTTTTAACTGAAAAGAAATTTAAGAAACATGAAACATTACAGGTCTGATGAAAGTGCCATAATGCGACATGAAGTACAACAGACAGCAGAAACGAAAACAAATGATTACGCAAAATGTTCTACTATCTTTTAAATTATTGATGTGAGAGAGAGAGAGAGAGAGAGAGAGAGAGAGAGAGAGAGAGAGAGAGAGAGAGAGAGAGAGAGAGAGAACCTTTTTCCCTAGGAGACAGGCACAGAATAGAAATGCATATGGGAGGGGAAAGGCCAATTATTTGCCCCACTGACTTCGTAGAAGAGCCAAAGAAGATAAAAGACACACTGAAGTCTACACGGCTTCACAAATTTTATTTATATAAGGAACACAGGAATACAGGATATACAGTAGAGGAAGGCTTCAGTATAAACTTCTCTGATTCGTATTAAAATGGAAATAGGAACTAATACAAAAATAAATAATGGTGCATTTGGAATAATGTTGCAATGGCACCAAAGATAATATTCAATTATAAGCTTCCAAAATATTTATCAGTCAGTCTTTTCAAATGCAAACATTTCTTAACATTTCCTTGGCTGAAGTTTATCACTCGATCCTTTCGAACGTAAATATCAGCTCTTAACCTTTTCTGCCTATATATTTTCCCTAAGATGTTCAAGAAATGGCTTTCACTCACACCGTGCCGACCTGATGATGAGGTCATCAAGAAGTGCGAAGGAGAGAGAGAGAGAGCTTTTAATCAGATTGCAGACCGAGGGACAACTTGGCCAGGTTTCTACCCTGCTATTTACCAGATCCTTTTCCTGGCATTCGGAGAATTTTAGCTATTTCTCGGACTTCAAAGGGATCGAGTTCATTAGCATTACGAAATGTCTTTGAGATGATTGGCTTCGAAATACCCATTTTATTATACCGCTTTTGCTGATTACTTTTTATTAGAATGTGAGTCCGTTTCCCTGCGTGATAATACGATGGTTATCATTTCATAATTTTCGAAATACCCCATTTACTATATATGATTCACGTGGATATGTTTCCACTACAATATGGTTCTTTGCTGCATAATATGGATGAATTCAAACGAACGTCCTTTCAGAACTTTCGAAAATCTAAATTATTACAAAGTGATTTACATGCATGTAATTTCCATTAAAATGTAAATCATTCCTGCATATGTGTTATTTTCCCAAGAGTCATGTCATAATTTAGGGAATGCCCATCCTGTGTTTTTTTCTTATTAAAATATGCATAATTATCTCCATGGAATATTACCCACAAACGTCATATAATTTGCTCATTAAATATCAAGCTTATTCTAAGTAAACTCTTTGTTTGAATATGAAAACTGCCTCGCTTAGGTTTTCGTTATGGCAGTTCAAGAAATTCGCAAGAATTTTTAAATACGTTGTTATTCAGTCCTGAATGAATTGTGACTGTTTTCCTTTTTAGGGTATATGCCCTACCACAAACTCATCATAAAGATTAGCCACTTTCAATTTCTCATTGAATAATGAACTTATCATTACAAGAATTTGGACACATAATACTTAAGATTTCACAAGATATAGTGTAACCATCTCTAAAAAATTCTCTTTATAATAAAAGTTCATAGTACTATTTCAGAAATACAGTCTTTATAGTGAACTATTGTAAAATTTGATTTTCGCATTCTCTACCAAAGATCCTAGAGAATGCAATGAATGGAAAATGATTTCACGCTCTACATAAATTAGTCTGATTGAGAATAAAAAGGAAATTGGTGAGGAAAATCAATAAATATCCAGTCTATAGCTGAAAAATTATTTTCCCTCTTACAGGTCCTCCTTCGTAAGCAATGATTTTTCTTCAGTATTCCTAGTCAACGTTCTGAATGGGCGTTCCAGAAAATATAAATTCCCTAGGCGTCGAGTACATAGTTATTCCTTGGGCTTCAAAGGGTTCTGCATGAAATTAGATTCCGAATGCACACACACAGCTCATATTGCATCACACGCCTTTTTTCCTTAGAAGGGAAATACAAATACTTTTTTTTGGCACGATACAGCTAGTCCCTTGCCCTCATGTACATAATTTACAGCTAAAGACAACAGAGGCACAGTAGGTGCGCAAATCCTCGCCCTGAGCTCGAACCTGGGTTCTCTTACCGTCAAAAATAACGGTATTATAATAAAGGATTAATAAAGTAAGTCCTGACTACGGTAGACGGCAACGCAACAGCTCACACCTCGAGACTTATACACACTAAAATATATACGAATTTTCATTTAGAAGATTGTAATTCCAAAAGGTGTTAGTCTTCCACTTTTTAACCAGGGCTTTGGGATGAGGTTGCTAGCCCTATTGCCCTATCCCACGAATGATTTTTTGGGAGATAATGTGCCAGCGGCATCACGCTTTCCACGTCGATACTTCATCAAAGTACTAATCAGAATAAACGTTAATTTCGCTGATCGGAAGACCAGCGATGTGGTGAACGTATTTCATATACACGCTCACATACACAAACACGCACACAAACACACACACACACGCACACAAACCCCACACACATATATACAGTCATATATACATATATATACGATATATATATATATATATATATACACACACACTGTATATCACTTTTTCATGTCTCCTTCGAGCACCACTGCTCATGGTGTGAAAGTAACTAACACCGTCTTACAACGTCTCTTTCAAATCAAAATGATTTCCTTTGCAGAAATTACCACCGTTAATCTTTTTTATTTTAAGAAAGTTTATTGAACTTTGGTTCTCTCTTAAAAGCATCAGGGATTACAAAATGGCAAAGCTTCTTACCTCTGGGAACAGAAACTATTTTTATGGAAGGCAAAGAAAACCTCCCAGCATTTTTGCGTAAGGTGTAAGACTTGCAATGAGAGATCTCGCGTCCGGCACGCCATGTTAGGGAAAACACTGCAAATCTTCATTTTCTTTATTTTTCTCTGTATTTGGACCGCCTTTCCAGCTTCTTAGGTCTGTAGGCCTATTTAAATAGCCTTAGTGTCTGTCTAATCACACATTTTATCGTGTTTAATTGATTGGAATTTTAAGGCATGAATGATAATCAAAATAAGCTATGATTAAACCAAATTCTCCTACGTACTGTATAAAATTCTTGCATTCAGTCGAACACTGCTTCCTAATCATTCTTGAATAACTGAGTTTCAGTTACTTTCAAGAGTGAAAGAAGTTCTGTTTTCAGGTAAATAACTACATTATCAAGTTATATCATCTGTCAGAATAACAGGTAAATAACTACATAATCAAGTTTTATAATCTGTCAGAATAACAGGTAAATAACTACATTATCAAGTTTTATAATCTGTCAGAATAACAGGTAAATAACTACATAATCAAGTTTTATAATCTGTCAGAATAACAGGTAAATAACTACATTATCAAGTTTTATAATCTGTCAGAATAACAGGTAAATAACTACATTATCAACTTTTATAATCTGTCAGAATAACAAGTATATCCATAAAATGAACCAAAGCAGATGCACGAGCGATGTTGCTATCAGTCCATTTCTAGTTTAGTTTTCTGTTTGTTTCCTTTTAATTACCTTGTTTATGAGTTTTAAGGTCAAAACCATGTCATATTTATATTTAGGGTGTCAAAATTAAACTGAGAATATTGAATGATCAAGGAGGAAGAGCTACTGATATTTTCATCTTAATGTTTTTTGTAGATTTTTCTTTGAAATTACAGAAGCTATTTGAACAAGAATGCGACGACGTTTAGATGGTACAGTTAATGGAAAGGACATGCCAATGCTATTTACCCTTGGCAAAAGAGAAAAAAAACTTGGGGAAGAGAAACAGAGTGAGTTCAATCCAGAAGACAGACCCTTCTCTTTGGCAGAGCCAAATTAAAGACTGCTTCGACAATTCAGAAGTGTTGTCAGGGTCCAATGTAAGTACATTTGTGGCGATAGAGTCATGACAACATTTTTAGAAATATAATTTGTTTTGATATTTATGGACTCAGGTGACAAATGTCGCCCTACCAACAATCCGAAGATTACTCCATTTTGAGAAGCGCATATTTTAAGAGAATTGATGATGAAAAATTATGCGCCTGAAAATGGATACGGCAATAAATCATTGACATTATGCATATTTTGGAAAAACAACTATGAAAAACTACATTCCTGATAATGGTAAACAACTTAACAACCACAATAATTCATTAGGAAAAACTACGCGATTCATACGGGTTTCGTTTACTAAATCTAGTTCTCGATTAATCAGGACTCTTTTCGCCCGAGCAAATGTAACAAAATTCACCCTTCAGTAGCTGGATTTCTAAACATATAATTTTTAGAAATATCTGTTTAGAAATCCAGCTACTAATGGATGCATGTTGCTATATTTGCTCGGGCGAAAAGAGTCCTGATCAATCGAGAACTAGATTTAGTAAATGAAATCCTTATGAATCGAGTAGTTTTTCTTAATCAATTATTGTGGTTGCTAAGTTACTTACCATTATCAGGAATGTAGTTTTTCATAGCTGTCATTCAAAAATATGCATAGTGTCAATGATTTCTTACCGTATCCATTTTCAGGCATGTAATTTTTCATCACTAATTCCATCTTAAAATATGAGTTCTTCAAAATGAAGTAATCTTACGGATTGTTGCTAGAACAAAATTTGTCACCTGAGTCCATAGATATTAGTAACACTAAATTAAATTATTACCAATTATACCCAAAAATGGTTTAATTGAGTTATATGATAAAGTTATCATTTATTTCCGAACACATACAAAACACGTAAATAGCGAATTCACTTATAAATCCGGGATTAAATCATTCGATAATTGGGCCGGACACGAAGCAAATGTATCGTGAAAACATTCATATGGACGAAGTCTCAGAATTATTCGGCTAAATCGTCCCACATTAACCAGCTCAGTAAATCCACATTAGCTTGTTATTGGTGCATTAATTATTCCGGGAAATTCAAAAAGCAATATTGTACATCACTTCAATGAACCGTTTATTCACGGAACATAATTATGCCTGTCCCGGTTTTTTCCATCTGTTGATATAAATTTTTTTTTATTTCTCTGGTAAAAGGGAAACTTTTTCTTGCATTTTAATACAGAAATTTTCCTTTTTTCTCCCCGTTGATAATTTAACAAAATGACCTTTCTCAATCTGACCTTGAAAACATAAAAATTCCTTGATGCATGTTCGAAAAAGCGTATTTTTGACAACAATTTAAAAGAAGTCATTGTTCAATATTGTTTTGAGAAATTACAAGAGCTCTCGAAAGCTTGAAATTTTTCATCTGGAAATAATTCTATTGCATAACATGAATTTTGTAATTTTTATGTGAAACATCCTTAATGAACAGCATAGAAAAATGTTTAACCTTGGCACACACTGCATTCAGTAATGAACTGTCAAGAATATATTTGCACAGCCTTGTCAACTAATGTAACCTGATCTGCAACAAGAATCTTGAAGTGAACGTAATGCATATCAAATTACAGCTTAAATGTATGCAATACAACGTTTATAGTTCCAAGTACATTATTTAGTTTTGTATTTTATTTGTAGTTATTTCATTCGAGTCCTAAAAAATATGAAATACTACGATATACTTTTAATCATGCTATTACCGTAATAGGTTTTGAGATTACTGACAATCTTTCATCTTCAAAAAGATTAATTAAACACATGCCATTTGTATATCAGGTTGTACCTTTTTACCTTTTTCCATTTAACACCTTCCTCTTCACACGCTCTCCTTGCCTCTCTTTCTTTTTCTCCTCATCCATTACCTTCTCCAGTATTTATTTGTTAATTGCTCTAATCTCTCATTCCGAATTACGTCCCCAACGTTGTCACGTCTGTCATAACACACACACACACACACACACACACACACACACACACACACATATATATATATATATATATATATATATATATATATATATATATATATATATATCACACAAACTTAATATCAAATTCACGCTACCTTGGGAATATCCCCGATGGGGAATTATCACCGAAGGATATTCCTGAGGTAGCGTGAATTTGATATTGCTGACATTTGTAGCTTCATGATTGTATATAAATAACGGTGTGATAAAAATTTCACACACACACATATATATATATATATATATATATATATATATATATATATATATATATATATATATATATATATATATATATATATATATATATACACACACCGTGGTAGGACTATTTTACTTAAAGCGACTGCCATATGTTGAACCCTAGTTCAAATCTAACTCGAAAAAGGAAGAAGTAATATATACATACATGTGTGTGGGTACATTATAAGCTCTAAGAACACCGATGCCATCTTACAGTTTTCAATTATCTATTGAAAAAGAAAAAGATCTGGTGGACACCTCAACAAAAACTCTTAATCAGTTATTATTATGGAACATTACACTTTTGAAGGTCGGTGCACAAAACATATTTTTCGTGATACACACAAACAGAAAGTAATAACAGAATAAAAAATTATTCTGGTAAGCCAAACAAACCTCAGTTAGTAAATAAAAAAAAAATCTGGGGTAATTTGCTATTTACAGGAACTAAAAATTTGAGAAAGAAATCTACTGGTCAGGGAATCCAAGAACATTCGTTGGCTCTCACCAGCATAATATTTTGAGGAGACAGAATTGAACTGGAAATTTTCTGGGGAAAAATATCAAACGTAAAGGACTCATGAACATAATTTTTCAATTAAACTATACTCAGATATTAGCAGATACTGTAGACAGCGTCTTCTAGGGAATCAAGAAACTCGGGAAAGGAACCATCAGCGACTGACTCTAAAAATGAAACATTTCTAGGGTTCTGCAATATATTCCTAAGATCAATTAAGTCAGTTTTGTACCTAGAAGTTAGCTGACTGTAGAGGGTTTCAATCAGGGTGAAAATGGGAAGGGTAATGCAATCTCATCGAAAAGGACTTGCTGAGAAAGATCAGGTTAACTTCTAGATAAAATTCCTTCTGATGGAAAAGTGTGATACATACATATATATATATATATATATATATATATATATATATATATATATATATATATATATATATATATATATATATATATTACCTCTGTTGTAGGAGCTCATGATGAATATCCGTAGTCGACATCGTTGGAAAATAGGGTAATCACGATGAAGAGCCAATATTGACTGATTTCATTAAAATTGGCTAAAATATTAAATTTTAACGTTAGCTCAAAACGTGTGATATACATACATACATACACACATATATAATATATATATATACACCGTGGTAGGACTATTTTACTTCAACAAACTACCTTAGTTCAAGTCTAACCTGAAAAAGGAAAAAAGAAATATATACATACATGTGTGTGGGTACATATAAGCTCTAAGAACACCTTACAGTTTTCAATTATCTATCGAAAAAAAGCAGACCTGGTGAACTCCTAAACAAAAACTCTTAATTAGTTATTGTTATGGAACATTACAAAACATATTTTTCATGATACACACGAACAGAGAGTGATAACAGAATAAAAAATTATCCCGGTTAGCCAAACAAACCTCAGTTAGTAAATAAAAAAAAAATCTGGGGTAATATGCTATTTACAGGAACTAAAAATTTGAGAAAGAAATCTACTGGTCAGGGAATCCAAGAACATTCGTTGGCTCTCACCAGCATAATATTTTGAGGAAACAGAATTGAATTGGAAATTATCTGGGGAAAAATATCAAACATAAAGGACTCGTGAACATAATTTTTCATTTAAACTATACTCAGAAATTAGCAGATACTGTAGACAGCGTCTTCTGGGGAATCAAGAAACTTAGGAAATTCGAACCATCAGCAACTGACTCTAGAAATGAAACATTTCTAGGGTTCTGCAATATATTCCTAAGATCAATTAAGTCAGTTTTGTACCTAGAAGTTGGCTGACTGTAGAGGGTTTCAATCAGGGTGAAAATGGGAAGGGTAATGCAATCTCATCGAAAAGGACTTGCTGAGAAAGATCAGGTTAACTTTCTGGATAAATTCCTTCTAAGGGAAATGGGGTGATATATATATATATATATATATATATATATATATATATATATATATATATATATATATATATATATATATATATATATTATTACCTCTGTTGTAGAAGCTCATGATAAATATCCGCAATCGACATCGTTGGAAAATAGGGTAATCACGATGAAGGGCCAATATTGATTGATTTCATTAAAATTGGCTAAAAATTAAATTTTAACGTTAGCTCAAAAACGTGTGATATAAATACATACATACACACATATACATATATATAATATATATTTGAATATATATATATATATATATATATATATAATTTATATTTGTATATATATCTAAATTTTACTATATGGTAACTGAAGAGTATACAAATTATTTTCTAAAAGTCCATAATGCAATCATGATTGATTTTGGTGCTGAAGCTCTACCTGTAACTGCTGAATCAATATCGAAGCTCACGCCCACACTCGCACTTTATATATGTATATGTATATATATATACATATATATACATATGTATGTGTATATATAAATATATATGTAATATATACTGTATATACATATACATATGTGTGTGTGTTTGTGTGTACTAAAACAGGAATTTTCTCATAACTCGTTTTATCAAACTAGCTAAAGTTAATCTGAATTAGCTATGACATAAGTTTGAGGAAAATTATCTTTCTTATTTACAAGAATTCTGTTCTTTTAGGAGCGTCAAGTTATTAAAAAATACTCTGTTGTTAAATAATACTAAGATATTCTTCCTATGTGTGTATGTTTGTATACATTCAAGTCGACACTGATATTATTCTCTCTCTCTCTTTTCCATCTTTAGCCACGCATATATTTACTTAGAAAAAAATTTCTTTTCAGCTCACAAACAAGTTTATAAAATAACTGGTTCAAAGAGTTGTGATATCAAGGGAAATAATGGAAACATAGAATGGACAAGTATTAAGGATGGCCTGACAGAAGAGGAAACCCATGGAACCTTTGCAGATATTCATGAGCCACACACCCAGAGAGTATAATAAAAGATAAAGACAACAGCAGAGACAAATTAATACCCGTCCATACTTTCGTCAGAGGATATGCGACATTACAGCCTCTTCTAATGCTTTCTTTCGTTCTTCTTAACTTTATTCTTTTATTCTCAGTTTATCTGGGTAATACGCTGGTCACTGTGCGGGAGATGAATTTTTGTGTGTGTGTGTGTGTGTGTGTGTGTGTGTGTGTGTGTGTGTGTGTGTGTGTGTGTGTGTGATTGTGATTATTTGATTCAAGTTTAGAAAAAATGAATAATTAATTTCTGTACTCTAAACAACACAGAGTCGAACAAAACCTCGTAATGTATTCTAAACAAAAGAAAACTCAGGAATAATTCACACGCAAAGACTTTAAAAATGTAACATTAATACCAATAAAAATAATTTACAATTACGCCACTTGAAGCAACAAAATGCGTTCGCGTGATCAAAAAAAAAAAAAAAACCTTTCATCATTTATGCCCAATATGGATATCTGAGTCGCCTTCTCTTGCCCAACGATTTCATCTCGAAAACAGATTTCTTCTGAAGGCTAAAGTACCAATTGTGTACGTGATCATTTTTGTTGTAAACATGTTTACGACTAGCGGTTCAGAAGGGGTGGGGCCATCCTTCTCCTTCCACCTCCCTCCCCCACACCCGCATCCTTTCTTCCTTATTTTTGTTTTCTCTGCAATTTTTTTTTCGAAGTGGAATTCGATGGGATAGAGAAGGGGAAAGGAGAGAGGAGGCAGAAGGAAATGACGTCACAGGGGAGAGAGAGAAAGGGAGAAGTGATGTTGGTCAGAATGGGGAAGAAGCAAGCGAGGAAGGAAATTTAGTAAAAGGGAAGGTAAGGAAGTGAGGGTGAAAAGGGGAAAGAGGCGAAGTACCTGATAAATGGTTTGACTCCTATGGGGTAAGGATTACCTTACTGTGGCCGTTCTGTTTTTATTCTTTGCTATAATCCTGATAATGCTTGACATTTATATTTTCCCACACTATATCATCTACCGCAAAGTACCAAATATGCATTTGATTCTAAAGCCGGGCGCACATTGAGACGCAGGCGACACAGGCAGCGCAGCACAGAGCAGGGCAGAAAACTGCATTTCACTAATTTAAATGTAAGCGCGCACATTGTCAAGCAGGACAGCACAGCGCAGGGGCGGACCTGCTTCGGCCTGCGTCACGCAGTGTTTGAAACGCAGTTTTCTGCGCACATGAGGCACAGGGAGTAGCTCGCTCAGTAATCCATCAAATTATTATATGATGTGAAAGTCATATGTCTGATGATTTTGTTAATTTCTGATGAATCTCTCGGAAAGACCTGTGTGCTTCTTATCAACACTGTTTTCCCTGTTATTTTTCCTTTTTACAATTATCCATTATAATGACATTATGGATGCAGTATTACAGGTCAAAAGAAAAGGGAATTGTTCATCAGATGATTTTTTCCTCCGTTCCTATATTGCTGAAAGACAGATGTGAAGGAAAATAAAACTTATCTTAAAAACACCGCCAGTTTTCTCTACTCCCGATTGGTTTTTGGGCGTTGCAACCTTTCAGATGATATGTCACTTTGTATCATGTTGTGCACCTTATCAAATTGTTCTCTGCTTAATCTGAAATAATTCTTGAATTTTTCATCACTCAACTCAGATGTTAAACCAAATGCACCATGGGTATTCCTCTTGGCCATGTACTCACTCCTCCACAGTGATCTCTTTCCCCTACAAATGTCATATAATAACAAAGTATTCTCGAATTAATTTTCCGAGTCAGATTCTGAGCTGAGGTTTCTCAGGTAATCATGAGCGGCAGCCATGATCACAGGGCCTGCATAGGACGACAGACTGCTTCCCATTGTGCGCACCACACCTATGCTGACCTGCCCTGCCCTGCCCTGCCCTGCCCTGCCTCTGCCCTGCTCTGCACTGCCCTGCGTCTCAATGTGCGCCCGGCTTTTAGAGAGTCTTGCCTTTTCTACAGAAGTTTAGTTCAAGCCTTAATCAGATTATGGGAGGATCTGCCTAATGAAGTAACTGAGTCGTTGGAGCTTCAGATGCTCTGCTGGGTGCAAATGCTTTGTTGTTTGGCAGACTGACATAATTCTCACTTTATAGTTTTATTGTTCTGCCCTATTTGTTTTGCTCTGCTATTTTTCTCATATAGTTTATTTTATTGTATTTTCCTGTATGTAGGAACTCTACTACCACAGTGACTCTGTCGACAATTACTGATTATCAGTGATTAGAAATTAAGTGATAAATACTTATTACGGTTTGTAGCAGACATTCTTGAAAAAAACCAGAGACAACAAAAAGATTTTAGGATTACAACGAACAAATTCGAACATTGTAAAAATAGAAAGTACATCATCCCACTCTGCAATAACAGGGGTAGATACAAGTAAGCTTTTTCAGGGCAAATAAAAAAATATCTTTTCTTAAGAATTTTTAGTTTATTACAAAATTTAGAGAAATTGTTGGTCAATCTATCAAACTTTCCTCCCGGGATTAGGTCAATCTGTCCCTTTTCCATTCCCAAAGGCAGGAATAGGCTTTAGGCCAATTCCAGTAAAAATTCCTGCTGTGATACGAACCAAGAGGGGCAACATTCATCCGCTTTTTTTATGGAGCTGTTGGTAGATTCGGTTCCCCACCGATTTTGCAAAATATAATGAGGGCACTGGGAAAAGATATACGAAGAAACATTGCGATTTTTATAAAATGTCAAAAATATTTCCAGCAACGTATAATCAAAACAGAAAAAAGAGGTTGAATTCCCTTTGTATCAGGCAGATGACAGAGAAAAAAATCATTCCATAACAATGTACTTTTGTTAAATGAATCTTCACGCAAACCAACCCCCCCCACACCCACCTCTCGGTCACGAGATGAGAGAGAACGAGAGCTCATTTCAAATATACATTTCTGCCTAAGTAAATAAGAAAGTTAATTTTCCTCGAATGAAAGTCAATGTTAATTCTGATGAGTTTCGGCGCACAAGCCTACCTTTGGGAGAAAATTCGGACAAAATTGCCTTTCTGGAACGAGGTATTGTTAGTCTCAATATTGCCGTCACGTTTTACATATAATTCAGGCTGGTCTCTCTCTCTCTCTCTCTCTCTCTCTCTCTCTCTCTCTTCTGTGTGTGTGTGTGTATATATATATATAGATATATATATAATATTATATATATATATATATATATATATATATATATATATATATATATATATACATCAGTATTGAAATTGACTTGAACATAATTGGTAAATTGGTATATACGAATTTAAATGTAGACGATCACTTTCATATGTATATATACATACATACATAGTGTATATATATACTGTATATGTGTATATATACACATTACATATATGTGCGTGAATATATGTTACAAGAACAGAATTAACACTTTTTTAAAAGTGTACGTAACGTGATCTAGCGATCTTTCTTCAGGAAAAAGGCGTGAAAAGGTTCACTCATGATAACACTTGCATCCTTTTTTCTCCCCTCTCTCTCTCTCTCTCTCTCTCTCTCTCTCTCACCGTGTATCTCTCTCTCTCTCTCTCTCTCATCGTTTTCCAAAGCTCACCCACCCGACCTCACTCATTCTCTCAAAGCAATTAAATGGACTATTTAAAGAAACGCAATAGTTTCTACAAAAATAGGTTTATTATTCAAATAACCCAACAAGAAATGAATAAAACAAAGCAAAGATTAAAATGCATAATAAATGAATCATCGAGTCAGATAACTAAACTCTAAACTGCAAAGCACTTCTAATTAAAGAAGTCTCATTATGGCTAATAGCCTGGAAATCCTCAAAATCTCACATACTCACAAATCAATAAATAAAAGTCATGTAAAAAAAAACCAGTCTACCACATAAAGAGATTGACATTGCAAATGACTTGCATGTCCTTTTTCTCAAACTCCCAAGTCCACAGACATCTGTCGAAAGAATTAAACATGATAGAAAACTCCCAAAAATATATGAAATGCAAAACACAATAATGGAAAGTGAAAAATGCATGGCCAAGATATGGCAAACGTAACATAACAAAATAATAATATAAAAAGAGGTATGAATATTCATATTAAATCTCCCACACCAGTTCAAAAGTTCATAATGATTAGAAAATCATGGTAAAAATCACAAGTTCAATTTCCTCCCATAAAAACAGAGATTTGAAACTCTACCTTATCTGCCGATTTTCAAAGCCTGGATCCTCTCCAAAGCTACGTCTAGACAACTGCAGTTCTATCACGTTAATGAACGATCAAACTCACTTTTAGGGCAGATTTTGGCATAATCTAGATCAAATTAACGCACGTACTCACGAATATACATAACACTTCGGAGATCACCTGACTGCCAATATTGCTGAGGTTCTCACGCAGATAGCTGAGGAATCAAACTATTTGCTGAATACAAAGATTTTACATCGAGTCTCTCGCCCTAGTTCACTCTGACTCCAAACCTTCCTTCATCACACCTTAAAGCATTGAAGCTATGAAATGCATATATGTGTCCTTTAAAATTGTAGCAGCCATGTTTTCTGAAATATATATACATATATAATATGAAAGTGATTGTCTACATTTAAATTCGTAAATACCAATTTACCAAATATGTGTTAATATATACAAGTCTTTTTTTTAAGTTTCACCCTTTTAAATAGCAAGCCTCGCTCCTGTCAATCCCGGGCCCCAATTATCTCTTTTCTTCTTTTTTATTTATTTAATAATTTGTTGATTTATCTGTTTTTCTGATAAATGATCTCCTCGTTCTGTATTTCCCATTGCCTTCTCTATATTCTTTGGAATGAACACCATATTCTTTGGAAACTTGAATTTCAAGTCAATGGACCTTGAGGCATCTTCTATATGAAAAGGGTTCCTCTGAATAATAATAATAATAATAATAATAATAATAATAATAATAATAATAATAATAATAATAATAATCC
>NC_089787.1:36710623-36778123 GCF_040412425.1 Macrobrachium rosenbergii | reverse complement strand
AGCCATCAGGAAAGCCGAGGACACCCAGGCAAGACCCGCATCCCAACCTACGCCCCTCGAGGACGACCTCCAGAGCACCGAGGGTGATCGACTAGTGAGATCTCACCCCAAGGATGACCTGCAAGATCGCCCCTCGCGCCCACCTACAACCGAAAGATGCCCCGACGTCGAGGACGACTTTAACCCTCGCCCCGAGGACGCCCTTCCAACACCTTAGGGAGGCAGAGGTGCCGCCCTTCACCTCGGGAACGGTCGGTTAACCCGCCTTCCTCGAGAAATCGCACCATCGCCGATCAGCAGTAGGCTTAGATCGAGGAGAAGACAGCCAATCAGGAGCCGCCCTTCCAATGACGTCATGGCCGGATAACCAATGAAAAATGAAGCGACCAAGTCCACAAACCAACAAACACGGATAAAAGATGAAAAATCCACGCAGCATTACAGCCATTGCATCCTGCGATCCTGTCCTGAATGATGTCCTAACGAGGAGGGCGAAACTAGTCGACATTCCATGAGAACTACCTCCTACACATCACTAAACCACCGGAAATGAATATAGGTTAATTACTTGCAACCATTCCAGCGCAAGAAAAACAATTGATAAGACGAATTGAGTGTTTACAATAGGAAATAAATGCTGTCGAAACTGCCATTTTGTTTAACAAAACCTGTATTAAAGAAGGTCTTTTTCATAATTTTATTATTATTATTATTATTATTATTATTATTATTGCATCTTAACGGGCTTCACCCCTACCTATGGGCTCATCAGGTAGGTTTGCCTGCTTGCATTACCAGGAAGAAAATGGAGAGGCTTAGTTACCATGAACCGCCCACCATCCACTATAGATTTTCCCCTCCGAGAGAGAGAGATGGCAACCGAAATGCTTATCCCTCCTGCTGCTTTCACCTCCTGCTGCTACCAAACTGGAAGCAACCCAAGGACCCAGCAAACACTATGTGAACACAGCACCACCCACCAATGATTCCCACCCCAACAGAACTTGGGCTGCCACATTCCTATGCCCACAATAACTGACCAAACTCCATGCAAGGTGCCCACCGGCATATGGGAGCAGGCATGCCCACTCCTAATGCCCACCCAGCATGAGCACTGCCATTCATCTAAGCAGCAGGGATGCAGCCGTCCCAAGCCGTCCAAAGCAGGCACTAACTACCATGGTGCCGACCCGAGCTGACCTGGGATGCCACTTCCCCACGCCCATGATGACTGACTGCACTCTATGCAAGGTGCCCACTGGCATATGGGAGCAGGCATGCCCACTCCCAATGCTCATCCAGCATGAGCATGGCCAGTCATCTAAGCAGGAAGGAATGCAGCCGTCCCAAGGAATCTAAAGCAGGCACCACCTACCATTGTGCCAACCCCAGCTGACCTGGGCTGCTTCTTCCCTATACCCATGATGACTGACCACACTCCATGCAAGGTGCCCACCAGCATGGGAGCATGCGTGCCCACTCCCAATGCCCACCCTGCATGAGCATGGACAGTCATCTAAGCATCAGGGATGCAGCCATCCCAAGCCATCCAAAGCAGGCACCACCCACTATAGTGCCCACCCCAGCTGACCTGGGGCTGCCGCTTACGTAATCCATGATGACTGACCACACTCCATGCAAGATGGCCACTGGCATATGGGATGATGACAATGCCCACCCAGCCGAGCACGTCCAGTCATCTGCACCATGGATGGCCAAGTCATCCAAAGCAGGCACCACCCACCATAGTGCCAACCCCAGCTGATGGGCTGGCGATGCTCACAATGACTGACCACACTCAACGCAAGGTGCCCACTGGCATATGTGATCAGGCATGCTAATGCCCACCCTGCATGAGCTCAGCCAGTCATCTAAGCACCAGGGATACAGCTGTCCCAAGCCATCCAAACCAGGCACCACCCACCATGGTGCCCACCCTATCTGACCTGGGCTGCTGCTTAACACCCCGATAACTGACCACACTGTATGCAAGGTGCCCACTGGCATGGGATCAGCATGCCCACTCCCAATGCCCACCCAGCATGAGCATGGCCAGTGGGCACCAGGGATACAGCTGTCCCAAGCCATCCAAAGCAGGCACCACTCACCATGGTGATGACCTGGGCTGACCATGCTCATGATGACTGACCACACTCCAAGCAAGGTGCCCACCGGCATATGGGATCAGGCATGCCCACTCCCAATGCCCACCCAGCACGAGCATGGCCAGTCATCTAAGCACCATGGATGCAGCCGTCACACGTCATCCAAAGCAGGCATCACCCACCATAGTGCCAACCCCAGCTGACTTGGGCTGCTGCTTCTCGATGCTCACAATGACTGACCACACTCAACGCAAGGTGCCCACTGGCATATGTGATCAGGCATGCTCACCCCTAATGCCCACCCTGCATGAGCTCAGCCAGTCATCTAAGCACCAGGGATACAGCTGTCCCAAGCCATCCAAACCAGGCACCACCCACCATGGTGCCCACCCTATCTGACCTGGGCTGCTGCTTAACTACACCCATGATACCTGACCACACTGTATGCAAGGTGCCCACCGGCAAATGGGATCAGGCATGCCCACTCCCAATGCCCACCCAGCATGAGCATGGCCAGTCATCTAAGCACCAGGGATACAGCTGTCCCAAGCCATCCAAAGCAGGCACCACCTACCATGGTGCCCACCCCAGCTGACCTGGGCTGCCACTTTCCTATGCTCATGATGACTGACCACACTCCACGCAACACTCCCCGATGCCCACCCTGCATGAAGACGGCCAGTCATCTAAGCACCATGGATGCAGCCGTCCCAAGCCATCCAAAGCAGGCACAACCCACCATGGTGCCCACCCCAGCTGACTTGGGCTGCAACTTACCTATGCCCACAATGACTGACCACACTTGATGCAAAGTGCTCACCGGCATATGTGAGCAGATATGCCCACTCCCAATGCCCACACAACATGAGCACGGCCAGTCATCTAAGCACCAGGGATGCAGCCATCCCAAGCCACCCAAAGCAGGCACCACCCACTGTGGTACCCACCCCAGCTGACTTGGGCTGCCACTTACCTGTGTCCATGATGACCGACCACACTCCACGCAAGGTGCCCACCGGCAAATGGGATCAGGCATACCCACTCACAATGCTCACCCTGCATGAACACGGCCAGCCATCTAAGCACCAGGGATGCAGCCATCCCAAGCCATCCAAAGCAGGCACCACCCACCATGGTGCCCACCTCAACTGACTTGGGCTGCCACTTCCCTATTCCCACGATGACTGACCACACTCCATGCAAGGTGCCTACTGGCATATGGGATCAGGCATGCTCACTCCCAATGCCCACCCTGCATGAGCACGGCCAGTCATCTAAGCATCAGGAATGCAGCTGTCCCAAGCCGTCCAAAGCAGGCACCACCCACCATGGTGCCCACCTCAGCTGACCTGGGCTGCCACTTCGCTATGCCCGTGATGACTGACCACACTCCATGCAATGTGCCCACCGGCATATGGGAGCAGGCATGCCCACTCCTAATGCCCACCCTGCATGAGCACAGCCAGTCACCTAAGCAGTAGAGATGCAGCCATCCTAAGCCATCGAAAGCAGGCACCACTCACCATGGAGCCCACCCCAGCTGACCTGGGCTGCCACTTCCCTATGACCATGATGATTGATCACACTCCATGCAAGGTGCCCACCGGCATATGGGAGCAGGCATACTCACTCCCAATGCCTACCCTGCATGAGCACGGCCAGTCATCTACGCACCAGGGATGCAGCCGTCCCAAGCCACCCAAAGCAGGCACCACCCACCATGGTGTCCACCTCAGCTGACTTGGGCTGCCACTTACCAATGTCCATGATGACCGACCACACTCCACGCAAGGTGCCCACCAGCAAATGGGATCAGGCATACCCACTCACAATGCTCAGCCTGCATGAACACGGCCAGTCATCTAAGCACCAGGGATGCAGCCATCCCAAGCCATCCAAAGCAGGCACCACCCACCATGGTGCCCACCTCAGCTGACTTGGGCTGCCATTTCCCTATTCCCATGATGACTGACCACACTCCATGCAAGGTGCCTACTGGCATATGGGATCAGGCATGCTCACTCCCAATGCCCACCCTGCATGAGCACGGCCAGTCATCTAAGCATCAGGAATGCAGCTGTCCCAAGCCGTCCAAAGCAGGCACCACCCACCATGGTGCCCACCTCAGCTGACCTGGGCTGCCACTTCGCTATGCCCGTGATGACTGACCACACTCCATGCAATGTGCCCACCGGCATATGGGAGCAGGCATGCCCACTCCTAATGCCCACCCTGCATGAGCACAGCCAGTCACCTAAGCAGTAGGGATGCAGCCATCCTAAGCCATCCAAAGCAGGCACCACTCACCATGGAGCCCACTGCAGCTGACCTGGGCTGCCACTTCCCTATTCCCATGATGACTGATCACACTCCATGCAAGGTGCCCACCGGCATATGAGTGCAGGCATACCCACTCCCAATGCCTACCCTGCATGAGCACGGCCAGTCATCTAAGCACCAGGGATGCAGCCGTCCCAAGCCACCCAAAGCAGGCACCACCCACCATGGTGTCCACCCCAGATGACTTGGGCTGCCACTTCCCTATGCCCATGATGACTGACCACACTCCATGCAAGGTGCCCGCCGGCATATGGGAGCAGATATGCCCACTCCCAATGCCCACCCTGCATGAGCACAGCCAGCCATCTAAGCACCAGGGATGCAGCCGTCCCAGGCTTCCCAAAGCAGGCACCACCCACCATGGTGCCCACCCCAGCTAACCTGGGCTGCCACTTCCCTATGCCCGTGATGACTGACCACACTCCACGCAAGGTGCCCACCGGTATATGGGAGCAGGCATACCCACTCCCAATGCCTACCCTGCATGAGCATGGCCTGTCATCTAAGCACCAGGGATGCAGCCGTCCTAAGCCACCCAAAGCAGGCACCACCCACCATGGTGCCCACCCCAGCTGACTTGGGCTGCCACTTACGTATGACCATGATGAATGACCACACTCCACGCAAGGTGCCTACTGGCATATGGGAGCAGATATGCCAGCTCCCAATGCCCACCCTGCATGAGCACAGCCAATCATCTAAGCACCAGGAATGCAGCCGTCCCAAGCCATGCAAAGCAGGCACCACCCACCATGGTGCCCACCTCAGCTGACCTGGGCTGCCACTTCTCTATGCCCGTGATGACTGACCACACTCCATGCATGGTGCCCACCGGCATATGGGAGCAGGCATACCCACTCCCAATGCCCACCCTGCATGAGCACAGCCAATCATCTAAGCACCAGGGATGCAGCCATCCCAAGCCACCCAAAGCAGGCACCACCCACCATGGTGCCCACCCCAGCTGACTTGGGCTGCCACTTCCCTATTCCCATGATGACTGACCACACTCCATGCAAGGTGCCCACCGGCATATGGGATCAGGCATTCCCACTCCCAATGCCCACCCTGCATGAGCACGGCCAATCATCTAAGCACCAGGGATGTAGTCATCCCAAGCCATCCAAAGCAGACACCACCCACCATGATGTCCACCCCAGTTGACCTGGGCTCCCACATCCCTGTGCCTACGATGAGTGACCACACTCCATGCAAGGTGCCCACCGGCATATGGCAGCAGGCATGCCCACTCCCAATGCCCAACCTGCATGAGCATGACCAGTCACTAAGTATTAGGGATTGAGCTGTCCCAAGTTGAACAAAGCTGCTGCTGCTGGTCCTGGACCGCTTCCTGCCCTCTGCCAATCAGTCCAGTCATTTACTTCAGTCCAACTTCGAATTTCTGTCACTACCAAAAAGACGTCACGCCAATGCTGCAACATCTAGACACCCTGTCCATACCAGAGTGACAGCCACAACAGTAATTATTTCTCCTTACTTGCCATCTCCATACCACATCCCACAGTCTTAAGCCTCGTATAATAGTTTTTCAACCATCTTCACAAGGTCCAGTTTCATCTCCTTCAACTTCTGCAGCTTTTCCAGGCTGTTCTCAAAATCCCCTTCACTCGTCAAAAATTTATAGGCTGTGATGATGGATTTGCATATTTCCTGCTTCTTCAACCTCGTCTCAGTGTTGTCCCATCGGTTCTTGTCAGGATGATACTTCAAGCAGAGGGTCTTGTATGACTTTTTGATCTGCTCCATGGTTGCACTGTCATACACACACAGAGTAACCATGGCCTCCTCTATTTTTTTTATTGTTTTAGCCTCCTCTTCTATCTCTATGGCTAGATCATAGAACGCCTTAGGGTGATGGAGACTGGAAGCGATATATTCGTCAAAATCCTCAAAAGCCTCGTCATACTTTCCTAACATTATCCTGCAGCAGCCTCGAACCAGGAAGCATCTTGTATGAAGCCTCAACTGCTTGATTGATTCAGTGCAGTCCACCACAGCTTCTTCCCATTGCTTGAGGAGGAATTTAGCCATTCCTCGTTGGAAGAGGGCATCAGCCAGGGGCATGAAATTAAACTGCCCCATTTCAATTGCCTGTGAGAGCAGTTTGATGGCCTCAGCAGCATTTCCTTTAGCCAGTTCTGCTTTGCCATCCCTAAGCAGCTGGAAACAATCTATCTTCACACAAGCGTCAGCCTCTTTTTGTTTACCAACCAGCTTTCCTATACCATTCTTGAACCTCTTAAAGCCCTTCATCATTTTCCTAGGCTTCTCAGAGGGAGCACCAGCACTTCCTTGAGCCAGCTTGGCAATGCGACCCTTAAGCTTCTTGAAGCCCTTTTTCATTTTCTTTGGCATCTTCACACTGGGATTTCCTTTATCCAGTTTTGGCAAATGATCTTTTAGCCATTGGAAGTCAATTTTGCTTTTTGTGGGCTTCTTCTCAGAGTGAGAGTCCTTTGATCCACCAGCTGTGCTATGACCGCTTCTTGAGTCTTCAGTTTCAGCTGATCTTCCAGTATCATTCTCCTTTTCCTGGGACTTCTTTTCCTGGGACTTCTTTTCCTGGGACTTCTTTTCCTGGGACTTCTTTTCCTGGGACTTCTTTTCCTGGGACTTCTTTTCCTGGGACTTCATCTCTTCTAGATTTATCCTCAGGGTTTCCATCTCTTGCTCCATGTCGTTTATCTTTTTATCCTTATCATCGTTCTGTTGTCTAAGCAACAGATTTTCCCTTTCCATGTGTTCAATCTTCTTTTCCTTTTCGGCAATCTGTTCCTTCAGCAACTCAGCATCTCTTTCCTCGTTCGTATCCTCTTCTTTAAGCCTTTTTATTTGCCCTTCAAGAGAAGTCGTTTGGTCTTCGATCCTGGTAGGAAGTATTTGGTAGTGGTCATCATGTGAAGCTACCTCCTCAGTCTTCTTCTCAGCACTGTCATCAAGATCTTTTCCATCGCAGCAAGCATTATTCGACTCTATAGAAGTCTTATCACTCTGCGACGTATTATTATTTGAAACCAGTGCCAGCAAAATTCCAATAAAAACAGGTATATAATAACGGGTAAACCCGCAGTCCAATAAATTATTAAGCCAATTTCCAAATGTGACAAATAGTGATCCAAAGTTCATCATTTCGATCTGTGCACATACATGCCACGGCCACATAGCTTAGTTGCAGAAAATGACACTTGCAAGTTCGTCCTTCTTCTTCAGCTTCTTTCCTTTCCTCTCCAGAAGAATTTCCTTCCGAAAGCTGGATCTTCGGGATCTTTCTCCCGCCCTTATGGACATCTGGAATAAGGTCGACTCTGGAAGGCTCCAGGTGAGGAGAGTCTTTAGATTAGCGCCTCCCACAGCCTCGAAGTCTGCTGTCTCCGGAGAGCAGTTGGAACCAGAACAAAACTGGCCCCAGTATTGGGGCTTCTAGACTTCTTCACGTCAAATGAGCAGCAAATTCAGTGTTTCTCGTATAAGGCGAATTCGGGACTGAATTCGAATTTTCCTTTTTTTTTTTTCGGAAAACTTTAGATTTCCCTCCAGTATCTTTGCATATTTAATAATTATGATAAACTTTAACATGTATGTTGATACACGCTAATATTAATATATAAATATTAATATATATTGTATATATGTGTGGATTATATATATATATATATATATATATATATATATATATATATATATATATATATATATATATATATATATATATATATATATATATATATATATATATATATATATATATATATATATATATATATATATATATATATTTAAATAAATTCACAGTATATATATATTCTGTATATATATATATATATATATATATATAGTATATATATATATATATATATATATATATATATATATATATATATTTAAATATATTATATATATTCTATATATATATATAAATATATATATATATATATATATATATATATATTCTGTATATATATATAAATATATATATATATATATATATATATATATTTATATATATATATACAGAATATATATATATATATATATATATATATATATATATATATATATATATATATATATATATATATATATATATATATATTTGTGTGTGTATGTAATCTCTTTCTCGGCGGATATCGACTCAAAAGTATTGTATGCTACGAAGCCAAGACTGACCGAATTTCAGTCGCTCTGAAGAAGTAACTGAATTGTCTCTCTCCTCAGTCCTAATTTTATCTTACTGATTTCCCCTCCTCTCTCTCTCTCTCTCTCTCTCTCTCTCTCTCTCTCTCTCTCTCATGCCATATCCATTAGCTATGATGAGCTATCGTTTGTTTCATGCTATCTGGGATAGACTATAAAAGAGAGAGAGAGAGAGAGAGAGAGAGAGCCCTTTAATAATCCAGTGAACATCCACAGACTGAAAGAGTATAGCTTTCACTTTATGAACATCCAAGCTGAAATATAGCTCTCTCTCTCTCTCTCTCTCTCTCTCTCTCTCTCTCTCTCTCTCTCTCTCTCTCTCTCTCTCTCAGCTGGTGGTGAAAGTGAACGATTTTGACAATTATAGAAATATCTGACTTACCAGTTTTCTGTTTTTTTTTTCTGCATGACAATAAAGATATTTTTCTGTGTTTTAGTTAACAGACAATATGAATGTAACAGACTTCTGTCCGTTACTTTCTTTTACTTAAGTCGAAGTAACAGACAGAAAGTAAAATATTTCTGTCTGATAATGTCTGTTACTTGTCTGGGTAACAGACAGAAAGAAGTTAATAGCTTTCTGTTTGATACTTTCTGTTACTTGTATCGGAGTAATAGACAGAAAGTAGCAGATTTATGCCTGTTACTTTCTGTTGCTTCTAAGTAACAAACAGAAAGAGTGTAACAGATTTCTGTCTGTTACTTCTTGTTACTTCTAAGTAACAAACAGAAAGAGGGTAAGAGTTTTATTTCTGTTACTTTCTGTTACTTCTGGGTATGTAACAGACAGAAAAAACAGACTTCGGCCTGTTTCTTTTGTCTAAGTAACAGACAGAAAGAAACAGACCTGCATGTTACTTCCTCTTACTTGTGTCTAAGTCACAAAAATAAAGTACCAGACTTCTGTCCATCGCGATCTGTTACTTATTTCTAAGTAACAGACAGTCTCCGGTTCCTGGAGGGACGAGAGAAACGCCATTCGTGCATGCGCCGAACTCCAAAGTCTTCGGGAATAATCTCCGAGATGCTTCAAATTGCCTTGGATAATATCGTTAAATTTACATATCTATATATATATATATATATATATATATATATATATATATATATATATATATATATATTTATATATACACACACACATTATATATATATGTATAAACATAACGATTTTATCCAATATAAATCTTTCAAAGTCTACTAGTATACGCATGCGTGCTTACCCTATTCTATCCAACACATGATATACAACAATTAGCCCCATCTATCAGTTGTATGTAAAACAAACGCAGTATAATGTTTAAACATCTGTCATGCTAGCAAGACAATTATACCATACACAGACGTACAGAATAATTCCTTCCTCACTGGATGAAGCGTCTCTTAGCTTGATGGCACCATAACAATATATTATTGCTCTAATTCGTTAGGCGTGATGCCTTAGTAATTAACATCCCTTATAAGTATCTTCGAGAAAATTAATTCCATTCATTTGGCTGAGTAATCCTTTACCAGTATACTGAAGCACAACATAGGCCAGAGAATATGTCTTTCTGGAACATCTATCCTGTTGTGTACAGTTACAAGTCTTAATTTAGATTAGAATTTGATTGCGAAGTTAAAAAGGAATGTCTTTTGAAATCTGTTTTCATGTAACTCACATCCTGGACTTCATTATAGCTTACCATCTTTTGGAGTCTACATTAAGACTGTAATTCAACAAGCAGCTGATACTGAACTTTTTATGTCTTTTTATAGGCGCCTACCACCGAATTTAAGAAGCCCCACGGAGACGAAGACCCACCTTCTATCGGGCAATGTTGTCCTGAGGAGATAATGTCTGATCATGATAAAACACATTAGTTGCTGGTGCTAGGGTACTTTGGGTTAGTAGGTTATTTTGGGAAATATTTGGGATACGAGCTTGTCAGCGCGCTACGCGTGCTGGAACCCGGCCCTGCTATCTCCCCTACCCCCGATCCCCTACCTACCCTGTCCCACAGGGCAGACAAACAGGTTTGCAGGAGGAGGGTTGATGTCTCCCCTACCCACCCGTTCCCCTACCTACCTCGCCCCCCCCGGCCCGGAAAACTGATTTGAAGGGGATGGGTGGCTGTGTCATGTCTCCCCTACTGTCACCCGGGGAAGGACAAACAAGATCAGATCCTCTCGGAATTTATTTTTATAGATCCTTTGAAACGTTACCCCGTCTGGAATTCTGAAGAAATCCTACTTGAATTGCCGCATCCAGGTTCCTAACAGTGAATGCCGAGGTCTAATGATTCCTATTTGCTTTAATTTACAGTCTGGTAGTTTTAGGGTTTGAATCAAAGACCAATTTTTGCCTCCAAACGAAATAGAACAATATACCCTGGAAAATCGACCACATACAACTCTGACCAGCCTTTTAATTTTCATCTGCAGTTGACTTTCTATCAGTTTCTACCTTCTTAAACCACCACCCTTTTAGTAATTAATTAAATAACTAAGACCACTATTGACTTACACGGGGGATTTAACGAGAATTCAGGAAGTCTCACAGAAAAAAATTAATTATAATTAAAATCTTGAAAGCAACTAGATAAAAATCAGAGACAATCTGAATGAGGAAGGTGCATTATTAACTAGGTAGATTTTGTGACGAGTGAATACTGGGATAAAGCCGTAGGCATAAGATCGCAAGATGCTGAAGAAAATCAGTAACTTATGAATGAAGGTAACAGTAACAACTGTTTACTTGAGGGCAAATAAAAAATTTTAAATGTAATCATTCAAACACAAAATGTCACATACACACACACACACACACACACACATATATATATATATATATATATATATATATATATATATATATATATATATATATATATATATATATATGTATGTGTGTGTATATATATGTGTGTGTGTGTGTGTGTGTGTGTGTGTGTGTGTAATCGAATCATAAACACAAAGTATGCATAAACAGAGCATTAATATATAACAATGATTTCCATGAAATTATAATGATGCAAAACAGGAAGGACGTAGATGAAGATAAGTTTATAATTGATCACTGAAGCTCTAGCTTCTGCTCCATCACTGTGTAATAACAACCCCTTGATAATAATGACAATAATTACTAATGAAATTCAGCTGCATTGTACTTAAGCAGTGTTTGGCATGGTGACAGCCATTTTCATGTGATGAAAAATATAAAATTGAAAAGTAATGATTAACTTAAAAATGTATAAAAACGAATAATTAAACACATGCTCGTACAGTGTGTGGAAAGATGTAAAATATTAGAAAATAATAATCCGTTATGTAAAAAAATATACAAACCTAAATAAATAAACAAGTAAATAAACGACCGCTGTGTCAAAATAAAGGTTATTAAGAAATCTGTTCAGGATTTTTTCCCTTTAAAAAATCGAAGTTGTGTTCACTGTGATAAGAAGCTTAACTAGATCTCTCTTTCGCCTGAGCTCTAAAGAAAATTAATTGGTAACCTTACTGAAGCCTAAAAGGAGCTTAGTTTTTTATCTTTTTCTGGTCAAAGACCTTCCATACGAGAGAAGATTAAAACCTATAATATATACATATATATATATATATATATATATATATATATATATATATATATATATATATATATATATATATATATATATATATATATATATATATATATATATATATATATATATATATATATATATATATATATATATATATATATATATATATATATATTCCTTCGCTATCAATCTTTGTTACTGTTATAAGTGAATACATTCCAGGGCCTTAAGAATATTTCGAAAAAATGTTAAATTTCGACGATGAAAGAGAGGGCTATTTTATGTTTGAGAATGCTTGCCGACATAAATGCTGTTAAGGAATAAGGATGGCAATTAATAAGTTGAGGAAAGTATGGATGTTCAGTAAAAATGAAAGAAAAAAGGATAGCTTTCAAATAAACTGTTTGGATATTAAATGTGTAGATATGTACAAGAAATGGCTAAAAGGCTGGTGTAAGCGAAAAGATAGATCAGTTAATTTTGAATCGTTTTGATACTGTGGACGATTGACTGGCAAAAAAAGTGTAATAAAAGTCGATAGTGTTAGAAGTGAGGGGGAAACGGAGACCTAGAAAGTTGCAGATGGTGTGAAAGAGGTATTGCACAGGAAGGCTTTCATAGCCAGCACGTGCAAGGGTGCCTGCAAGGTAAGAGGTGAACATCGTAGTTTAAAGAGAGGTCAGATGCACGAGTGCACGTGTGACGAGCCTTTTGTGTTACTGTGAGAAGCTGCCACTGTTGTGAAAGTTCTCTGCACCAGGGTGCGTTCACGATTCAGCAAATAAAAGTAAGAATTTGGCAGTAAAGAATAGAACAGAATATACAATTTAGGCCAAAGGCCAAGCGCTGGGACTTATGAGGTCATTCAGCGTTGACACCGAAACTGAAAGTAATAAGGTTTGAAAGGTTTAACAGGAGGAAAACCTCGCAGTTGGTATTTGAAACAATTGTTAGAGAGATTCACTGACAACACTAGCCCCCTACGGGATGCCTGGCAGTAAACGTCATGCTGTTTCTTCTCTAGAGTCGCCCCTTGCTATGGGAGAGGGTTGAATTGTGTTCAAAATATGTTAAATGATACATAAACACAAAACACACACATATACGTACATATATATATATATATATATATATATATATATATATATATATATATATATACACACACACACATATATATATATATATATATATATATATATATATATATATATATATATATATATATATATATATATGTATATATATATATATTTTATATATATATATATATTATATATGTGTGTGTGTGTACGTATGTATGTATGTATAAAGACAAACAGTAAACGTCTGTGTTAGATGAAAACAGCGAACTAATCCAAACGTTTAAAACTGGTAGCGGTATAGAGTTTAAGGAGAGCTAATTGGGACGGAAGGGCAAAAGCAGAAATGTTAATCAGAAACTAATAAGAAGACTAACAAGCACAGAGAGAGAGAGAGAGAGAGAGAGAGAGAGAGAGAGAGAGAGAGAGAGAGAGAGAGAGAGAGAGAGAAGGCAAAAAGTTTTTGGAGAAAGTTACACGAATCGAATTGAAATGCTTTGAAGCGATGACGAGATGAAGTGAGATGAATACAAGGTATATCCTGATGGTAATGAGATTTATAGTTCACCAGTTACTTCTGAACATCAATCAAAAGTCAATACTGATGTGCAACAACAGTACTGAAGGTATATAGTTGAATCTTATTAGCAATATATTCCTACTAGCCACGGTGTCACATTAAAACTAATTAGGAAGATGTTCGATTAAATGTTTGAAAAGCGTTACATTACGATGCTTCAGGAGGTACACATAGAGACTATTTGTGCGTTTAGTTAGTCGATATGGGACTTAAGAAATCAAATTTAAATATAGGTAGTATATAACGTTTCTGATGGACGTGAGAAATTGTCAATCTGTTGACAGGGGTCTAACCTGTATCACTACCTTAAAAAAAGGAAATTATCGGCATTTTGAATAACTGTTTAGATTCCACGATGACGAAAATAAAAATTACATTAGAAAAATAAGTTATTGCATTCAACCGAATGTCCATGAAAGCAAAACTGATATGAACCTATATTTTCCGATTATGCTTAATACCATAAAAATGACAAATAAATTTAATTCTCTTAGCAACTGAACAAAAACGGGCTGAAATAGCAATATTTATTCTAGTTTATGAAAAAATATATAATGACCGAATACAAAGCTGAAATCGACATAACAAGGACTGGTAAAAAATAATATATAGGACCAGTAATCATATAAAAATAGATTCCACAGGAATAACTCCACTGACTACAGGATGAAAAAAAAAAACTGATAATTATACGTAATTACCCACTAAAATTTTTGACATAATTTACGCACGCAGAAAAAGGGTATGTGTTTATGGGAGTAACTGCTGC
This sequence comes from Macrobrachium rosenbergii, assembly GCF_040412425.1. Taxonomy (NCBI): domain Eukaryota; kingdom Metazoa; phylum Arthropoda; class Malacostraca; order Decapoda; family Palaemonidae; genus Macrobrachium; species Macrobrachium rosenbergii. Next base: position 36,763,469 of record NC_089787.1, on the reverse strand, counting down.
ACTTCGGATAAAACAAAATTAAGAAAAATAATTCAAACGAAATAAAACAAAAGATGGAGAGCCAAAGAACCGAAATGTAATTACGAATAAGAAGATTTCAGATATTATTCTCTGCACTGCACCAGAAACTGGGAAGTTGAAAAACCGCTCTCCTGTATAAAAGCCTTACCCTTACACCTTCTGCGAGAGTGGCTGGGAGGTTTACTTTGCCATCCATGAAAATAGAGTCTCTGCTCTCAAAGATAAGGGGCTTAGTGAAAGCATTTTGCATTGCCCCGTGCTTTCAAGAGTCCTTTTGATGGAATAAATGTCTGCGAGTTCAGTATAAAGTTCCAAAAGGAGATTAGTAGTACCAACATGAAGTTGAGAATTATATCTAAAAACCAAGTTCGATCGTGGTCTATTTTGATCTTTTGTGCTATTTAGTGTATATATGTATGCGCATTATCTTTGTAAATTTACGAGCAATCATCAACATTATGTATATACAAAGACAAATACTTTGTGTACTGCATATGGAAGTAATTCATTCGCTATAACACTATACCCATGAACATTAATGTGGCAAGTGGTGAGGCCAGCAAATTCACACAATTAATACTTGCAGCAAAATGAAAGGGTAAACCCTGGCGCTGCCATCTCTGACGGAAAAAGTACGTATAGTAGATATATGAAATATATATATATATATATATATATATATATACATATATATATATATATATATATATATATATATATATATATATAATATATATATACATATATATATATATATATATATATATATATATATATTATATATATATATATATATATATATATATATATATATATATATATATATATATATATATATATATATATACATATATGAATGTATGTATAACTGAATCACGAAAATATGGAACTTGATGAATATATAAATAAGGACAAAATCCATGAAGGTCAGAGAAACAATATGGAGTACTGCAAGGCCTTTCGACTTCTTGTCCTTTACTTATACTAAGTAAAGGACAAGACGTCGAAAGGCCTTGCAGTACTTCATTGTTTCTCTTTCCATCGTGGATTTTTTTGTATATTTATATATATATATATATATATATATATATATATATATATATATATATATATAATATATGTATGTTTGTATGTATGCGTGTGTGTGTGTGCGCGTGTTTAGAGAGAGAGAGAGAGAGAGAGAGAGAGAGAGAGAGAGAGAGAGAGCAATAACAATGACAGTTTGCCAACGTTATTGCACATGACATTTCATACTTAAAAACGTTACGCCACGAGTAGCCAATTAATATCGAATTCCCTGTACCCTGGCAGTAATTAGCGTCCAGAGGGAATTATTCACAACCGCGCCTACGCTGACTGGGATTCGACAAATGAAATTATATATGCAATAAATGAGAGGTTCAGTTAGGAGGTTGATTACTGCATGAAACCGTGTAAGTTATTAACAGATTAGTGCACTTACTGTTATGACATATAAATGAATAAGGAACAGAATAGCGGTTCTTTGAAGAGGAATGCTAATTGTATATATTTGGGAAAGTAAAAAGAGCGGAATAAAATATCTATAGTGGAATGGAACGTAATATAAAATTTAGGCCGAAGGCCAAGCGGTGGGACCTGTGAAGTCATTCAGCGCTGAAAGGGAAACTGAGAGCAAGGGAGGTTTGAAAGGTGTAACAGGAGTTGAATTGAATCGAATATAGAATTTAGGCCAAAGGCCAAGCACTGGGACCAATGAGGTCATTCAGCGCTGAAACGGAAGTTGACAGTAAAAGTTTGAATGGTGTAACAGGAGGATAACCTCGCAGTTGCACTATGAAACTATTGTTAGGAGAGGGTGGAAAGTAAGATGGAAGGAAGAGAATATGAACGGAGGTACAGTAAAGGGAATGAAAGGAGTTGCAGCTAGGGGCCGTAGGGATGCTGCAAAGAACCTTAACTAATGCCTAGAGTTGAGCGCGTAAGGTGCACCGATGACACTATCCCCCTACGAAAACAACTATAGTGAACATGAAGAAGAAAATTATGACATACGATTTAGGGAAAGTCTTCACCTTTAACAACCCACGTTTTGCTAAACTCAAGAGACTCCATAAAAAAAAACATTTATAAGAAAGATAACTTCAAGACAAATCCTTTGAAATATATTTAAAAACATTAACGAATGGAAATCCTTTGAAGTGAAGTGAACAAACGAAAAAAAAAGTCCAGATAAGAGCCAACTGAAATAGCAGTGAGCGAGTTTTGCCAATTCTTCCCTCGTTCTGTAATCTGATTAAGTGACTTCCCCTTTGCATATCCTAATGACCTCATCACCAAGTCGAAATGGCGTCGCTCAAAAGGATTTCGAGGAAAATCTTAGAACAAAACAAAAGGCGGAAATTTTAAAAATGTAAAGGTCAGAAGGGTTCCCTGGTCTTCCGGTTATTTTATTTCATCTTTTTGTCGGGGACTGCTCTGAGGATTTTATAGTCTCTATAATAATAATAATAATAATAATATAATAATAATAATAATAATAATAATAATAATAATAATAATAATAATAATATCTATTTATTGATTTATTGGTTTGTTTTTCCATTTTGTTAAGTGGGATTTCTTCTTTCTGAGTTTCCCTTTACCTTCTCTTACTTCCTAATGAACACCATAATATTCTTTGGAAGCTAGAATTTCAAGTCAGTGGCCCCTTTGGTGGGCTTGTTCTATATGAATAGGGTTCACCACCTGAATAATAATAATAATAATAATAATAATTATACTTCTACTTCTACTACTACTACCACCACCACCACCACCACCACCACCACCACTACTACTACTACTACTACTACTACTACTACTACTACTACTACTAATAATAATAATAATAATAATAATAATAATATATTATAATACTGAAACCTTTATTCTGAATACTAACGTTTTCCTCATCCTTGCGTCAGTCCCTTCATTAAATTCTAGCATTTTTCACCTCGTAAGTTTCGCTTTGGGAAAATTCTATATGCTTGATCTCACTCTCTATGTATTCTAATTAAATCGAGAAAACAACAAAATATGATACTGCGAAATTTACGCAATACTCTCAGACATATGAGTAAATTGCATTTTTCATTTTTTCATTGCACCGAAGCCATAAGATTTTGCGACTTAAACATTACATCATTCTTTACTTATCAAAACAGAGACATGAAAACTTGCATGAAAGAATTACCTGGCAGGAGACGAAGTGATTTAACTGAAGACAGATAAGGCTCTCTCTCAAGCAGGACGGTTTGAATGAGACGGTGATGAATGGTAATGAATGAATGCATGAATAGGAAAGCTGTGAATCAAGTGAACGGATGATTAGGATATGTGATAGAGTCTGGAGGAAAACACCTTTAGATTCGGGGAGCTGTTCAGTGAATGAAAGGTTTGGTGGGGTGGTTCAGTCATTAATAAAGGATAGGTGAATGTGACAGGGGCGTGTAAACAGTAATGCTGACAAAACACGTAGAATAACTATATAGGGTAAGAGGAAAAGCATATGTGTGTATAAATACATAAAAAATGTTGGAAATGTATCTGAGATGTGTATACAGGTAGTAATAAAAAGTTCCCACGATATATTTGTGATACCTACATCAACAAACGCAAACACGTGGCCTCGTATATGAGAAAACTGTATAATCAAAGATTATCAAATCATGCAGAGTAATTGGATAATCTAGAGGAGAAAGTGCCGTCGATATATTTAAGAGGTAACTTTGCAAGTAAAGAGGGAAAGCGTTATTACGATACATGTATAAGATAAATAAAAGTAAAAAACGAGCCGAAGTTTCTTCGGCGCAACCGAGTTTTCTTTACAGCGTATAACCAAGGCCACCGAAAACAGATTTATCTTTCGGTGGTCTCGGTATAGTGCTGTATAAGCCGCGACCCATGGAACTTTAACCACGGGCCGTAGGTGGCCTGTCCTATATCGCTGCCAGACGCACGATTATGGCTAACTTTAACCTTGAATTAAATAAATACTGAGGCTAGAGGGCTGAAATTTGGTATGTTTGACGATGGGAGGGTGGATGATCAACATATCAATTTTCAGCCCTCTTAGCCTCTGTAGTTTTTAAGATCAGAGGGCGGACAGAAAATGTGCGGATGAACAGACAAAGCCATCTCAATACTTATCTTTTACAGAAAACTAAAAGTGCCAGCATCGTATTCGAAGTGCCTGCGATGAAAAAAGAAAAATGCACTGGGGATATATTCAAGGTAACTGTAAGACTTAGGAGAAATAAAATCGCCAGGATCTACATTTAATTAGAAGTTGGTTTTCTTCGAATCAGAGAAGTCACGTCCATAACTACTTCAAGATAAACGACGCCGCTAACTCGGGTATTGATCACTACACATTCAGGGGCGTTTCTAAGACAGGAAAAAGAAGGGGTTAGGTGAAAAAACAAGTAAAAAATGCGTCGAAGTTCCGGCGCAATCGAGTTTTCTGTACAGAATATAATCAGGGCCACCGAAGATAGATCTATCTTTCGGTGGTCTCCGTATAATGCAGTATGAGCCGCGGCCCATGAAACTTTAACCACGGCATGGTGGTGGCCAGACTCACGATTATGGCTAACTTTAACCTTAAATAAAATAAAAACTGCTGAGGCAAGAGGGCTGCAATGGGTTTGATGATTGGAGGGTGGATGATCAACATACCAATTTGCAGCCCTCTAGCCTCAGTAGTGTTTAAGATATGAGGGTGGACAGGAACACGTTCGGATAGACAGACAAAGCCGGCACAATAGTTTTCTTGTCAGAAAACTAAAAAATAAAAAAATAACTTTCTGAGCATGACAGAAATCGTAATGAGCTTTAATGAGACCCGAAAAATAGACAGACTGAGACTGTAGTTGAGAAAACTGAATTACTGGGCAGGTAAAATAATAGAAAATGCTAATTCTAATTAAACGAATAGGTTTCCATGAATAACAAAATAATTAAAAAGCAAGCAAATTTTGAAAAGATGGTATTGAAAAACTTCCCTTTGACGACAAAATTCAAGTGTAGACTACAAACTGTATTTGGATCATCGCACCGGAAAAAGAAAGAGGAAGTGGTGTATGTGTGTGTATGAGAGAGAGTGTGTGAGAGAGAGAGAGAGAGAGAGAGAGAGAGAGAGAGAGAGAGAGAGAGAGAGAGAGAGAGAGCGCAAAAAAAAAAAAAAATACCATCCTTTCATGATAAATCAGAGAACATAATGTCTGCTGACTTGCGTTCATTATCATTCCTTCACGGTTTCTTTGTCGGGCCTCATTAGGACCCAAAACCACTCACACGAAGCCACAGAATATTGCTGCAAGTTCTGCTAGCAAGTCTTCGCTTATTTCCAATTAGGAAGGGGCGTCAACTTTATACGCTCGACCCATCTCTTTAATCCGGTCTCGGCAAGATATGGAGGCTTCCTGATCTTCAGCGTCTCCGAATATTAAAAAAATAGATATCCCGTAACAAGTTTTCGAGGAAACTCATGCCTTTTGCATGGCTAAAATCTCGAATATTACTGCTCGTTGCAGTACGTACCGTACACTGTTTTATACTTGATTTTAAAGACATGCCCCATTTTACATGCAACTACGCATGTGATTTTGTTTGGTACAACGATCTCGTTCAGATTTTTTAAGACTCAGATTTCTATACTTTAAATTTACATTATTGCTCATGACCAATTGATTCACTAGGGTTATATAAGACAAAGTTGTTAATAATTTATTTCCTCTTTTAACGTAACTCCTATAATGTACAAAGTAACTGATGACACCTGCAAAAATCTGTTACATCTTCCATTTGGCAAAAAAATAATGACTCCCTTCCAGCCTCTGACGCTCAATATCTACATGAGAAATGATGAGAGAGAATTTAGGTTTTTAGTTTTCTGTAAAAGAAAACTACTGTGACGGCTGCTTTGTCTGTCTGTTCGCAGTTTTTCTGTCCGCCCTCAGATCTTAAAAATTACTGAGGCTAGAGGGCTGCAAATTGGCATGTTGATCATTCACCTTCCAATCATCAAACGTACCAAATTGCAGCCCTCTAGCATCGGTAGTTTTAATTTTATTTAAGTTTAAATTTAGCCATAATCGTGCATCTAGCACCGCTATAGGTGTCAACACAGGCCACGACCGGGCCATGGTTGAAAGTTTAATGGGCGGTGGTTTTAAGTTTTACGGGCCGTGGCTTTACAGAAAACTCCATTGCGCCGAAGAAACTTAAGCGCATTTTTTACTTGTTTATTCTTACGAAACATGTACCTAATGACAAATTAGAGAACCCTATCACCCCTTCCCCTCCTCCCTAAGCACATACACACACACACACACCAGGTACCCAGCTCACTGCCCGCATCTACAGTAGATGTGACCGTCTCACTCTTCCAGTCATTATCCGAAATGCCTGACCCTATTTCCTCAAAAAGGACATTTTTTCGAAAAGCTTACAACCGTTGCGATCAACGACCAGGACTCTTAACTTTTCCCAAGGAATTCTCGACAAGGTTTTGACACAAAAGGTTACAGGAATCATTAGAAAACGGTCATTAAAACTTTCCTTCAATCTCAGACCTAATATTTCCGCCTGATTTCATTCTAATCTGTGAAGCCTTGCTGTCTTTTCTGCCAATCGTTGCACTGACCCCACATGAGACGTCATTGAAGTAATTACGCAACCATAAGGGATTTGTTAAAACTCATAAGTTTCTCAGTATATACATATATATATATATATATATATATATATATATATATATATATATATATATATAAATTATATACATACATACATACATACATACATACATACATACATACACACAAGCACACACACACACACACACACACAACACATACACACACACACACACACACACACACACATATATATATATATATATACATATATATATATATATATATATATATATATATATATGAATTTTTTGCCAACTGTACAAGCGTTGTTTTTGTTATTTTCACTAATATAATATCATTCACTAATATGATACTATATCTTGGAAGTAACTTAGACCCATGGGGAATTATAACTGATAATTTCTTCTTACTAATAATTCCCTTTGGGTGTAAGTTATTGCACGGAATACTGAATTCGATATTAAAAAATTTTAAAATTGTGTTTAATGTATACACACACATATATATGTATACATATATATATATATATATATATATATATATATAATATATATATATATATATGCATATATAATAAGTATATATATATATATATATATATATATATATATATATATATATATATATATATATATATATATATATATATATATATAATATTTATATATATATATAAATGTGAGAGAGAGAGAGAGAGAGAGAGAGAGAGAGAGAGAGAGAGAGAGAGAGAGAGAGAGAGAGAGAGTTGAGTAATGTTGAAAAACACCACACAGCCAGATTACCTTTAAAGGTACTGAGACTGAGGGAATGTACTCTGTACGCAGTATTTCAAGAGCTTACTCTTTTGTAGCTTTGATGTTGCTAACACAGGCGAAGGTGGAACGTAATCTGTGATATTCTCTTAATGGAACTGTATTCCTGATATATACAATGGGATGCAATTTCCACTAATTCTGCTCCAGACAAAGAGCGAATCATAGTCTGTTCTTACGACAAGCATTTCGGGACGGAAGGGACTACTCTGCAAAGAAAACGGGAATATCTTGGGATATAGTGACGGGGACTGACAGAATTGCAAGATTTCTGATAGGCTGGAGTTTGTTACGACATTAAGCCAAATGTTTATCAGCACGGGCGCTTGGTCCTTGAGCTGCATGTAAGATCTGTAGTATAATTTTGCCAGAGAATAACTATTAGATTCGAGCCCAGGGTCAAAGCTCCTGCTCTTTAAAATACTTGGGAAACAATTAGCGCTTTCATGCAAGCTGCAATAATTCAATTAAGAAACAAAGGCATCAGTACAATTTAAAATTTCTCCCAACGTAAAGCAAACAATACAGAGGCTAAGAAGACATAAGAGAATGAAGAGTGCTCACAAGACGCATAAACCCACACAGATTAAGACCTGACGTCAAAACTCGAATGATGATAATGACGATTATCACGAAAAGTCAGAAAGAAAATTTACACCTTTTTCCCCCGGCCGCGAGAGGAGAGGAAGTTATGTTCAAAGGAGATAAAGAGCGAGGTGGGAAGTCTTTCGAGACCTTTCCACCTTGATAAAATACTCGGGGGATGAAAAATGAATGAAAGATTTAAGAGGGTTCACTAAAGCCTTGACGAGGGAATTAACTTGATCAACAGCTTCCCTCAGGGAGGATACTGGAGTTTCTGGAAGGCATTTCGTATTATTGTCTTGGGGGTGAATAACGCACTGAATTATTTCTCTGAAAATTAGAGAAGCGTTTCTCAGGCGTAAAATTATGGCTAGATTTACTGAAGAAAACTACCTGTATGTACATCATGTACTAAACAACTAGGAGGAATATATCAATAAATCAGTAAAATTTTAGATAAAAAAAAAATAAACAAAAAATTAGTAAACTTGATCAAATAAAACAGGGAAACACATAAAAGCAACATTTTAAATAAGTCAAGTATAGAAAGTTTTACAGGTCCTTCAAAGGAAACCCGAACCCAAGTTGACTGCACGGACATGGTACATTAGTCATTTCAAGGGCCAATGATTATCACGTTGATCTTCACCCATGAAAAGCTGTAGTCAGTAAGGAGTTAATAATGGCATTCTATATCCTCACTGCATTTTACAGTATTCCTTACACACTAAGTTCATTGAATTCAATAAAAATAATCTGCTGATCCTGATTTTGCTCTTCTTGCTCATTGTAAAGTTGTGTCTTATCCAAAGACCACATCATTGATTAACAAACACTCTCTCTCAACCAATATTCTAAACACCAAAGGATTCCATCACGTAAGGCAATAATGTACTTTGCAAGTGTATGCTGCGAATATCATTCAGCTCGTACCTCCTCGCTCAAGGGGAGAAGCTCTTGTATCAGACAGCCCAAGCGATCTCTCTCCTAATCGTATTACAACGCTCAACAAAGGGAGAAGTGAAACGTCACTCCTTCGATGTACAGCTGAGGCAATGCCAAGGGAACGAGGAACGGATCAGCACTAACGGATGACTGATTGAGATATATACACTGGCGTCATCATAACAATCATCGCTAACGTCGTCCACTAGAATGAGTGATTGGAATGTTACCTGGACACAGTACTGTTGGAAAGCAGTAACCATCTTAGTTGTAAGAGAAAATTGTTAGTACTTAACTTCCGGAAAATTATGAACATGAGGGCGATTGCAATGAGCGGCTGAGGGCTCTGCTCCATTAATCGTATCTAAATAAGAAAAAACCACGAAAAATGAGTTAAAAATAATCGTTTCTATCATGCTGACGATACCAGTTCAGCTCAAAATTTACCAATTCAGGATTACATTAATAATTTCCGTGTGACCGTTAAATAGCTTGACGACTTATGAACTTCGTGGAAATACAGAAAGAACAAAACACGGATATGGTCATTGCTTCATTCAACACACCATCAGAATACTTCTTGCTTCTTTTAGGGTCTTCGTGCTCTTCAAATGAAACTAATTATATATCTGAGGAAATTCCTCATTCTGTAAGTGATAAGCAAGAAAGAATCATAACGGACTTCAACCTGATGGGGGCTGATCATGCCTCTTGATATTTTTTGGGAAAATAGAAAACCCATGTCCTTTTCTGCGAGAGAGAGAGAGAGAGAGAGAGAGAGAGAGAGAGAGAGAGAGAGAGAGAGAGAGAGAGAGAGAGTTGAGTAATGTTGAAAAACACCACACAGCCAGAATACCTTTAAAGGCACTGAGACTGAGGGAATGGACTCTTGACGCAGTATTTCAAGAGTTTTATCTTTTGTAGCTTTGATGTTGCTAACAAAGGCGGGGATGGAACGTAACCTGTGATATTCTCTTAATGGAATTGTATTCCAGATATATACAATGGGATGCAATTTCCATTAATTCTGCTCCAGACAAAGAGCGAATCATACTCTGTACTTACAACAAGCATTTCGGGACGAAAGGGAATATTAATCAGCAAAGAAAACGGGAATCACTTTGGATATGACGACGGGGACTGAAAGAATTGCAAGGATTGCTAGTAGGAATATATAGGCGAGATGTCTGTAGTTTGTTGTTGAAGATTAAACCAGCTGTATGCCAGTATGGGCTCTTAGTCCTAGAGTTGCCTGCAGAGTCTGTGGTATGATTTTGCCAAGAGAATAACCATTAGACTTTAGCCCAGGATTCACGCTCCTACTTTATAAATTACAAAACACGAGTTAGTGTAAGATGCACAACAACAATTAGCGATTATTAAGCGGCAACAGTTCATTTTATACCCAAAAAACCGACACATCGGGTACGACCAATTAAGTATTTGGGAAAGAAAGGCAACCACAATCAGATTTGTCAATCTGTAGTCAACTTCATATAAATTGGTGATAAAATGGCTAAGCCAGTAAATGAAAAAAATATTGCTCATATAGATTAAAAAAACAATAAATTCAAGTTATCCTGTTATTTATGTCCTCCTTGGCTAAAAGTGTATTTAAATGTGAACTTCTAAAGTGATACCACAAGTAATCAACGACTGGGCATCATGAACAAGATCCACTCTATATGAGTTCAGCACCTGGCGATTAATTGCCGTTCACGCAAGGAACTAGCCTTAACCGTTTTGTTGGCAGTCCTCCTGAAACTTTCTGGCATATTATCTTCCGAGTTACATTTACATTTATATACCATAGCTTTACGTTAAGTTGGAGAGCAGATCTGTAAGTCTTTAACTGAGCCAATAATGTACAAAGATTTATAGGGAACCTTTCAATAAAAAAAAAGCCAATTCTAAGTTCCCCAGTCTCTCAATGTAATTGCAATTAAACGTCCCCTCAACAGGCAGATCAGTCATCCCGGTTACCTCATTTGAAGACAAAGAGGAAATATGGGCATGGGGCTAGCAACCTCACCCCTTAATAAATTTCTTATAAAACTACAACAGACGGTACAACCAGAACGAAACTAAACAAACCAACAAAACATGACGATGACTGAGCAAATTCACTGGCATCATCTGAATCTACCTTTGAAACATGATCGAGTTTTCTTCACGCAACAGGATCATCTCGTACTTTCAGAAAACGATCTGTTCCGACAGGGATATACAGACAGTGGACGGAAAAGAATTTTCTACCCAGTATGATGCCATAATACCTCACGTAGGGATTAATGAGGAAAGGGATTGGGGGATGGGAGGACAGCCCATGTGAATTAAGTGGAGGATGATAAAGGCCTTCCATAATCACTGCTGATGTGTAATACACAACAGGTTTGCAGACGACAATGAGCTGCTAAGGAAATTGGACAAAAGAACAGAAAAACGATAGGAAGACGGAGAATGGATAAGCAATGAGTGGCCATGGGTATGTGGATACAAAGAAAGGAGAATAACAGAAAGAGATGGAGAAACCTGATATGGAACGAATGAAAAGACTGGGTGATAAAAGGAGAATTACGTAAAGAGTGACTTTTATTGATACAAAATACAATGGTGAGAAATATCATACTGACGCTCACGTTCAGCAGATATGTCACGTCGAGAGAGAGAGAGAGAGAGAGAGAGAGAGAGAGAGAGAGAGAGAGACTGGTGATTACCCGAGCGATCTTGTCTTTGTTGTGAGAACATTCATAACCAAGAAGAAGAAGATGAAAGGGCGGATGATGCTTATTACCTCATAACACTAAAAACCACCTTTGGCTGATACCTAATATGGGGATGTAATAGCGTCTTGATGAAGCTCTTTATTTCAGATAAATACATCTGAATGGACTGACATTCGATACTGCTGAACAGAATATATAACGTTAAAATGATACGTTCTAGTGAAGTGTATGGGCTAAAGAGGAAGGGTGATTACAGGATGTTGACTTTATAAGGTAACTTCTGTCCTTAATATTTTGATATAAAACACGCTGTAGTTACTTATGATATAGTTACATTGTTAATTCATTCCACTGATCTCTCTCTCTCTCTCTCTTTAAATATATATACATATATATATATATATATATATATATATATATATATATATATATATATATATATATATACATATACATATACATATATGCATATGTGTATTTAACTGATATATTAAATTATTTCTTAATAATTGCAAGACAATCCCTTCACAGCCACACCTGATGAGTGTTTTTTAATTTACAGAGTAAATATGAACCTCTTCATGTACTAATAATATTCATGAAAAAAAACAATTAAGAAACAAAAAACTTCAGCCGTCAGAACAATTTAAAATCTTTCAGAGAACATCTAGCAATACAAAGGCTCAGAAGAGAAAGAAGAGTGCCCACAAGGCGCATAAACCCACACAGATTAAGACCTGACATCAAAACTCGAATGATGATAATGACGATTATCACGAAAAGTCAGAAAGAAAATTTACACCTCTTTCCCACGGCAGCGAGAGGAGAGGAAGTTATGTTCAAAGGAGATAAGGAGCGAGGTGGGAAGTCTTTCGAGACCTCTCCACCTTGATAAAATGCTCGGGGGATGAAAAATGTATGAAAAATGTAAGACGGTTCACTAAGCCTTGACGAGGGAATTAGCTTGATCAACAGCTCCCCTCAGGGAAGATACTGGGGTTTCTGGAAGGCATTTCGTGTTATTGTCTTGGGCGTGAAAGTTTCTCTGAATTATTTCTCTGAAAATCACAGAAGCGTTTCTCAGGCGCATTCTCACAACTAGGCTTGATTGAGGAAAACTATCTGTGTATGTATTTCGCACCAGACAACTCGGGAGAAATGTTAGTATGAGGGGAAGAATTCCTTGACTTTTCAAGGCATGAACTGATTCTTGCAAATGTATGACTCCTAAAATATTCAGAGCAAAACGAAACCAAAAGCACGGCAAACATTTCATGATATTGTTTTCTTGCAAATGACCAAAACGTATTGATGGCATTCGTATTGCTGGTAAATTCTTATGGAACGAGCCTGTCTGTCATGAGTTTGCAATATCATAGCAACTTCTACAGGACAGGAAGGTTAGATGTAATAAAATAATTAAAAGAAGAGCAAAGAGGACTGTACATTTAAGAGACAATTTAATAAAAATTAGTATCTGTAACCAACAACGGTTGGTTACATATACTAATAATACAGTTACTTAATAAAATAAGGAAATTCATAAAAGCAACTATTAAAAATAAATAAAGTATGGAAATTTTGAAAGTTCCCTCAAAGAAACCCAAACCCAAGTGGACTGGAAGGTCATGGTACATTAGTTACTCCAAGGAGCAATGATTACTGATGCTCAAGACGTATTATAGTGTACTTCATCGTGTTGATTTTTTCCAAAGAAACGGCTGGAGTCAATAAGGAGTTGATAATTACAGTCTATTCCTTATTACATTCTATCGTATTCCTTACAATACTTTACAGTAACTGAATAGCATACAAATAATTTGCTGATCCTGTTTTTACTCTTGCTAATTGTAAAAAGGAGTAACTTATCCAAAGGCCATAGCAGTTAATGACAAACGCTCTCAACCAGACAGCAAAAGATTCCATTACGGAAGGCAATAATGTGCTTAGCGAGTCTATGGTACAAATATCATTCAGCTCGTACCTCCTCGCTCAAGGGGAGAGACTTTGTATCAGACAGCCCAAGCGATCTGTCTTCTAATCGTATTACAATGCTCAACAAAAGGAGAAGTGAAACGCGACCCCTTCGATATACAGCCTCAGGCAATACCAGTGGAACGAGGAACGGATCAGCACCAACCGATGGCTGATTAAGATGTATGCACTGGCGTCGTAATAACAATAGTCGTCGATGTTGTCCACTCGAATGAGTAATTGGAAATGTTACCTGGGCAATGTACTTTCGGAAATCAATAATAATTTTTTTTCGTGAGTCAGGAAAATGTTATTTTTCGACTTTTGGGAAATTATGTAAATGAGGGGTTTACAATCAGTAGCTGTACACTAAACGTTATTTAAAGCACTTACAAATGACAAATGAAAATTAGGCTACTATACGGTTTAATGATGTTGAAAACCATGTCAAAATATCCTCGACAGAAATTATTACATTTAACATTTTCACTCTGACCTCAAATACAGCTTGGCTACTTAAGAGCTTCCTAACGGCCTTTACTGTACTCGGATCATTAGAATACTTGTTGCTTCTTTGAGGGCATTCACGCTCTTCAAATGAACCTAATTACATATTTAAGAAAACTCTTCATTCAGGAAATGTGTGGCATGAAAGAATCATAACGGCCTTTGATTTGAAATGAGGTGCTAAGGCCAATATGCTATTTTTGGGAAAATAGAAAACCCACATACTTTTCCGTAAAAGTACTCTTGGAAAGTACTGGTATCTCAAGTTATAAATTGGCTACCTATCGTAAAACGAAACATCAGAATAAAATACATATGCATCTATCCATACTGCCCTAAAACTGAAGACTGCAGTATCTGCAAAAATACAAAATTGAGAAAAATGGTAGATACTGTGGTTTTCCCTTGCCTTACTACTGATTTTGCAGGTACTGCAAATGGGATCCCCTAAATAAAGCACTGAAGAAACATTCTGAAACTGCAGTAACTTGTGTATTAGTGTTTCACGAACCCTGTAGGTGGCATAGCTCATTTTCGAAAATTTTGTAGATACTGCAGTTTTCCATTTTAGGGCAGCATAAATTATTCATTTCCTTCCAGTCTTGAAAACACTTAAATTTTCCACTTGATAAAATTTTTCCCTTTAAGATTGACAATTTTCCTTTTATAAAAATGCATCTTATTTAATTTTTTACATTTTTTTTTACGTTTTGTCTTGAGACCATTGCTCTATTCGTATATTTAATCTTAATGTCTATTTAATTCTGCCTGTCTCACATGATTCTGTTCAGTCTTGATAATTTTCCTGCTGTGCTTGTCAACTAGACAATTGAACTGAACTGAACATGGAATTTAGGCCAAAGGTCTAAGAGGTCATTCAGCGCTGAAACGGAAATTGACAGTAGAGGGTGTGAGAGGTGTAACAGGGGGAAAACCTCTTAATTGCACTATGATTTAATTGTTCAGATGAAAGAAAGAGAATATGAAAGGAGGTACAGTAAAAGGAACGAAAGGGGTTGCAGCAAGGGGCCGAAGGGACGCTGCAAAGAACTTAAGTAATGCCTACAGTGCACCGCTTAAATGTGACCATCATTTGCTACATTTCTCTGTCTCTGGCAACCTTTCTCACTTTTTCTTCACTATTTCTCCTGGCCCGCTGCTACTGAAACTTCGACTCCCTCTATCACAGGAGTAAACATAAACTTCTTTATAAAGTTTCCAGTTCCATAAGAATCCTCCTTTGGGAAACTACCAAATTCCGAAAGTTGATTCCGAAATTTCCAACCGTCAGTGATTCGCTCAAACACCTGGAATTTCAAGCTTCAAGTATGAACCACTGCCGCTCGTGATAGATTCCTAGGGTTTGTTACAATTTTCAGCAATGGTCAAGTGAAGCTTAACTGCCAAAATCTCTTCGATTTCTAATTACTTATGCCAGTGACAGATACAGTTTGAAATTCGTTTAATGTTACAATTTGCAGTTGCTTTAGCCCTTAGTTTTTTGGCGTACATGAACCACATTTTTAAATCTCGAAGCAGCTCTTCGAAACAGAATGGGATGGAATATAGAATTTTGGCCATACGGCCAAGCGCTGGGACCTATAAGGTCACTCAGCGCTGAAATGGAAATTGACATAAAAAGGTTTGAAAGATGCAACAGGAGGAAAACCTCTCAGCTGCATTCTGAAACAACTGTTAGGAGAGGGTGGAAAGTAAGACGGAAGAAAGAGAATACGAACGGAGGTACAGTAAAAGGAATGAAGGGTTTGCAGCTAGGGGCCGAAGGGACTCTGCGAAGGGCCTAAGCAATGCCTACAGTGCACTGACGGCAATACTCCCCTACGGGGTCTTCGAGTCGGATTGTGCGCGTACGTCTATTTGTCTGGAAAAGGATTACTTCGTCCTTTCTTCCTCCCGACAATGACAAAAAACCTCTCTCTCAATCAGACCCGTCCCGCTTCCTCCGGCAAAAATCTTCATCTTTGATAGTCCAATATTTTTCATAGCCTTCAAAAAAAAAAAAAAAAAAAAATCACGTCTTTAAACTTCCCGTCGATTCCTCAGAAAAAGATCCTTTGCTCCTTCCCTCCCCCTCCCTATCCTCCTCCTCCTCCTGGACAGTTTCTTCCCTCCCCCTCCTACCTTTCCTCCTCCACCTCCCCCTCCTCCTTGGTCAAAACTCAACCTTTTCAATTGACGCGGCAGAAAGTTAGAAAAGTTGAAATTGGAAAGAGTTGCCTCATTACCTGTGCGAATTCTCTACCTTGTCAGGGAGAAGAAGGGGAGGGGGGGAGGAGGATGAGGAGGAGGGACCTCCAAAGCGCTTTCAAAGCACTCTAACCACCCCACCCCGACGCCAAGCCTCCAATTTCGACCCTGCCTTCGATATTTCTTCCGACAATTTCATGTTTTTCTGGGCTTTCTTTTTTTTTTTTGGATTTTGGGTTTCCACTCCCTTTTTAGTCTTTTTCTTCTCTTCTATCTTTTTCAGGTTCATTTTACTCGTTTCTACTCGATAGCTGAGGCGTATAAAGAAGAAATCTAAAATACCTTGTTACATTCAAATATAAAGGAACAATGCCTATTGTATATCGCTTAAACTCTTAAGTTTTCTTTCAGGATTTTTATGATTTCTTTTTAAATCGACCATCCTGAAGATTCGAGAATACAGAAATTTTTAAAATTAATATTGCTTTCAGACATTTTTGAACTGCTATTTTTAACATACCTTTCATTGCCTTCACTTTTCTTCAATATGAATTAGAGACCAAAATAAATGGTAAGTCGTAAAACTATTTCGTCATTTAATATTACTTAGCATTTGTCGAAGAAATTGAATCTTATTTTACTTCACTTGGTTTTCCTATCTATCTATCTATCTATATCTATATGTATATATATGTATATATTTCTGATATATCATATATATAGGTCTTTATATATATATATGGACCATACAAGTCATAATGACTTGTATGGTCTATAGCAGCGCCTCTTTTCTGAAAGACTCATCATCAGATCGAACCCAGGTCTTTCAACTGAAAGGCAAGGGCGCTGCTCACTAGACCATACAAGTCATAATGACTTGTATGGTCTACTGGCAACGCCTTGCCTTCAGTTGAAAGACCTGGGTTCGATCCTGATGTGAGTCAGAAATTTATTTCTGTTCCACACATGATTGTGTTGAATATATATATATATATATATATATATATATATATATATATATATATATATATATATATATATATATATATATATATATATATATCTTATCAACGATTGAGCGGCACCAGAAGGTACAGCTTTGTGGCTTCTATGCAAATCTTCAGAGGCAAGATTGCTAGTTCACTCCCTTTCTTTTGACCATACAGACCATGGCACTTGTATGGACGATATGTTACCCAGGGGGGCTTGCCAAAATTGAGCAGTTTGTTCCTGTTCGGATAAAAATTACACTGACACCTCAATGAGTTTGTTAAGGCAAGTGTTCACAAGAGAAGCCTTATTCAGTACTGTGTCGTTCAACTTACTCAGGAACTTCATCTGCTATTTGGGGATGAGTTTGGATTTGTCCTAGTTCGTTACAGTACACACAATACCCAAATCGTGACAAAACGAGAGAAGCTGATCTCGATCTGGTGCCAACTGCGCCTCCTGAGGATGCCAGGATTATCTAATTGTCAAGGTGCCATAAATGAAAGTCCCTAAAGAGAACCACTGGGGCAGTCGTAAGGCCAAAGCAATGCGTGTGCGTGGTAATAAGACTTGTTAGACTGTAATTAACTAACTTGGAAAGTTATGCATAACTTGAACTTCAGAAGACCGCCATAACAACTACTGGTGATTATTTTTTCTCGCTTACAAAACGAGCAATCGCAATGGTGTCAAAGCATTTCGCCTGCTTGCAAAGAATTAATTTAACACTGAAGACAAATTCGAGGTGCAAGTTCCATTTTTAAATGTGGTCGCGGGATATGAAAGGAATAATGAAGACCACAAAATCAAGGTTCACGTTTAAAATCCTTGTCCCATAGGTATGTACAAATACTGACTAAATCTTCCTCAGTCTTTCCTAACATACGGCTATCAAGTAGGAGCTATGATCTAATTCAGGGACGACATAAGCCTAAATGAGTCAAAGGCTGGACTTCAATTTCAAAGACTCACATAAGTTCGTACCTCTTGTTCGAAGCGTTAAGGACCTACCTCAAACTAAATAAACCCTCTGCTGCATTACGGAAGTGCCCTTTGGCCTTAACTAACCCTACATAATACGGGGGTGATTAGCGACCTTTCTTTGTGATGAACCTAGGCTGAGTTCCTACACACAAAGTGACGAGTAATTCTCCCGCAACAGTCACCTTTTAATCTTGCCGGATGAAATTCGTTGAAAAATAAAATTACACATTTAATTTCTCATTTAAAAGGACAATACGAAACAGTTATAAAGCAAAAAAACATTCAAATTATATAGTTTGTAAATCTTACCTTTAGTCTGCCTTTCCACCTTTCACTTTTAGACTGGTAGATGCTTGTTTTTTATCGCCAAGAAACGAATACATTTTCAAGTATTGAAATCACTTGATAGTTCTGCCCGTTTGTGCCTGCAAGAATAAAGGTGAAATTTCACATAAGTTACTAATATAATAAGAGGTATTATATGATTCACATTTTATGGGTTGCACTGAAACTTGCACATTCTTATTATATACCTACTTGAATGCTAAATTTTGCTCTAATTCCTTAAATGTCTGTACATATTTCTGGTCGTTTCTGGAGAGAGAGAGAGAGAGAGAGAGAGAGAGAGAGAGAGAGAGAGAGAGAGAGAGAGAGAGAGAGAGAGAGAGAGATGGTAAACTTAGTTCTAATTCCTTAAATGCCTGCACATACTTCCGGTCTTTTCTACACACACACACACACACACACACAGAGAGAGAGAGAGAGAGAGAGAGAACTGGTAAACTTTATTCTAATTCCTTACACGTCTGTACAGATTTCTGGTGTTTCTGAGAGAGAGAGAGAGAGAGAGAGAGAGAGAGAGAGAGAGAGAGAGAGAGAGAGGAGGAACTGTATACTTAGTTGTGATTCCTTAAATGTCTGTATAGATCTCTGGTTGCTTCTGGAGAGAGAGAGAGAGAGAGGTCTGTAGATGCCACTTTTTACGTGGTAGTTAGCCATTAGTTAATAACCTTCGACCATGATTCAACTTCACAAAACAATTCTTGCGTAAGAACAATATATAGTCTTTATGACTCAGGAAATCAATTTCCTCTAATGGCTCAGTCGCACTTTCACGACAGCAATACGAATTCAGTAAGTTAAGAAGTAAGAGGTTCTCAAAATTGGCAGGTATGAACTTCATATTTCAACTTCATTCCTACAGACCGTGAACTTCAATAATACACTTTACCCCCATTAATTCAAGACTATTTTAATTGATACAAAAAAGTAATTTTATTCAAGTAAGAAAATATTTTATCCATGAACTTAACTGCTTTCTAATTGGGACATCAAATTTAAAAAAATTTTTTTTTAATGGGGAGTCATTTCTATCAATATGAACAACTTCGAAACATACTTGAAGTTTGCTCGTTGACATAACTATACTTAGCTTAAATCATATGGCAATTCATCTTGATACCTCTTTGTTGTTCATCTTGGTTATCATTGGCGGTATGAAGGTTATTAAAAAGTAATTTTAGCATATTTTATAAAAAAAAAAATCTGTCCTTCGATCACTGACATCAAGCAATTACGTGTCTTGTCAGTAATAAAACTCAAATTATCGTTACTGATACTTGCAACAAAGCTAAAGAATCTGGTGACAGCTGCAATGGATCACAAAGAGGCAGATGAGTCTAGGTGGTCAGTAAAAAAACATATAGGCCTAATTTACTGATACGCGTCAGTTTAAAATAACTGAACCAAACCGAGTCAGGAGTACTTTACTAATTGGGAAGAAAATCAGAGCCATATTTGCAATACAGGAAAGAAATATTTGTGACTACTGAAGGATTACCTACGAATGAGAATGCTCTCTATTAACACGACAAATAAAATACCAGATTGACGGGATCATCAACACTGGAAGAATATTCAGTAGTGCAGAGGAGCAAAAGCCACATGAAAAGCGCAGGCGGGAGAGCTCCAAGAACCCAAACGGAGATGAGGCAAGAAGAGAGGAAACCGAGGAGAGAACGGAAAGAGGGAAGGCTGAAGGGAGCCAGGGGAAGGAGAGATAAATGCTCGGAAGGGGAAAAGAAGGAAGGGTACAGAAAACACGGCAGAGGGGGAGGAAAGATAAAAGGGAAGGCTGGGAGAAGGAAGAAGGGGGCCTGCTCTAATTTCAGTATTGATTCCTTCACATGTGAGTGGTTATGAAGGCACTGAAGTTCCCCCCAACCCACCCACCACCCCCACCCCACCCCATGCAAGGAAGGAAAATCGGCGAGCGTTCACAGGAAAGTAAATTTCAAGGATAAAATGGATATATAAATTTTGCAGGATGGACAAATAGCGCTGGTCGCTTTTATGCTTCGCTGACGACCCCGTCGGTGATTAAATATTGGATAAACAGCAAAATATACACAGGAAAATACCCAAAGGAGCCTTATAAGCCACAGTTTCAATCACGGGCTGGACCAAAGAGAAACAAGGTAGATTATCGAATATCAAAGACAGCGATAAATGCCTGATTCTATTATATTCTTGTAATATTTAAATATGTATTATTTTTCTTTTTTCCTCAAGGAACCACTTTTGAGAAAAAAGCTCTCATTCATAATTTCTCTACAAAAATGAGGAAATGTTCAGAATTTCAGTCATCCATTCCTGGGAAAACCTAGCTACAGTGAGTCAGTTCATTTGGTTACAAGATCGGGGTCCACTATGTTTTTCCCGTAGTCTGTCGTTTTCTGGAGACCTGGTATTTTTATGAAATAATTAGCTCATAGGGAGGTCTACTCATGTAGGGGTTAAAATAAAGGGTTCTGAGTTTAGCATGTATTTACTTTTGTATTAGTTCAAAGAAAACTACAATTATAGTATAAAATATACATACATATATACATTTACATGATGTATATATGTATATATACACATATATATATATAAAATGCATTTATATGTGTATATGTATGTGTAATATATATATATATATATATATATATATATATATATATATATATATATATATATATATATATATATATACACTGTATATACAAAGCCTGATAGAATTTCATAGAGATATAATGTGGGAGGTGCAGAGGAAGTATGGCTCACAGTGTAAACTGCTACGAGCGACAGAACACTTTTTTTTTTTAACGCAAGGGATGTATGTGTTAGAATTCTAGGCAAGATAATGACTGGTTTGATAATAAAATGTACTCAACACACGTCGGTAACTTATTGCACAAACATAACAAACAGGTTGAATACAAGTCAACGACTTTTTTACAGTCCTAACCACGACTTCATACGATTATCTAACATCAGCCAAAAATTCGTTCGATCCATACTTCAAGTCGCTGGCTCGTTTTCAACCTGTTTCTGATATGTATATGATAGGTTACCGACGTGCGTTTATGACGTGTGTTTACTGTAGTGCAATACACCCTCAGCAGGATGGCGCCAGAAAAAGTTAACCTTCTGGTTCTCAGGAAGTCGTTTGGAATCAGGTTGCTACGCTGTGCCTTTATAACTCTAGTTGTGACAAACATATTTGTATAACTACCAGGTACATAATACCCTGTTAAGGTCAACAGAGTCTGCCCATCCTCCTGTCCTTGGATAGAAATCGAACCAATGACTTCTCGAAAGCTACCTATTACACCATGTGATCCACCCACACAACACCCGGACACACACACACACAAACGCACATATAAATGCAAAAGGTATCTATCAATTTATTTTTTTGCGTAACACTGATAGTTTACAGGTCGTAAGTACTTCGTTTAGCCTTGCCGTCGTACAGCGCAGGGCACTCCTTCACTTCCTTAAGCCCTCAAACGAGTAGACAGAACGAAGATCCCTCCGCCTCAGTTTTGAGACGGTAAGCAATGTCCCTCGTTCTGGGTCTTGCTGTCTTAACACTCTCACACTGCTGTTAATCTTAAACGGTATCCTGTCAAATAAATGTTGTGTGATGATGAAAAAGAAAATGCATTGCTGACACTTAATTGCATACTAGTATGTTTATACCTTAAACCATTGTTATATAGGCTATATAGAATGTGCCTGCATGTATATAGATAAATATACGTTCCAGCAGGTGGTTTTATCTGTAGCCTACACAGAATGCAGAAAGGATTTCAGTGTCAGTTTCATATTACGAGTTTTCTATTGCAGAGAAAAAAATCAGGATTCCACAGAAACTAATCTGTCAATTCGCTTATTAATGACACAGTCTACACCATCACGAGGCGACAAACCTATGTGAGTTTCGACTTCTTAGGTAAAACCATCTTGTAAATGAAAGAGATCGTCGCTTCGCCGAACGCACCCTTCACAGCATATAGGACTAGACGGGAGTATACAGGGCGGGAGGAAGTGGGTGATATTGCCGAACTGTTATCATGTGGAGTATGGCAACCTCTTCCGGAGCTTCATCATCGCCACGTTTGGCGGTCGAATGGGTATCGAGCACGAGAGATGATGTGGGAAGGGGAAGCAGAGGGGGTTAGGGGTAGTGGAGAAGGGAACTCAACTAATAGAAAGAGTGAGAGGAAAACGACAAGCAGAAACGTGATATGTAGGAGGAGGAGGAGAAGGCGGAGGCTAAGAGAAATAGACCTATATACAGAACAGAAAGGAAACGAAGAGTACATAAGCTTTTGAAGAAGGATATGGAGATGGGAAGGAAGAGAAAGCGCAAGAAGAACAAGGAAAGGTGACAGGAGAAGTGGACGAAAAGAATAATTCAGGAAATGAGGAAAACAAATAGACTTATTGGAAGCAAAGGAGAGGAATATTAAAATATCCATGAGCGAGGAAGAAGGAAACTAAGTATGCGAAGCAATATTTCTTAGAATTTTCCCATTTTCACAATCTCAACTCATATGCATTCGCTGATTTGCTGTTCAATGGAGTTATCTTATGAAAGTAACTAGCTTTAAGATAAACTTATAGAAGCCTAATACTCTCCATTCGAGAGATGATACTGGAAAAGTTTCATAATTATGACGTGCAACGAGATTACACGGATGCAACGACTTTATTTGTTTATTTACCAGCTAATATAAGTCATGCAGATTTGGTGATAGTGCAGGGAGTTTTCGACTCAGGAACAGTTAAACCCCTGCCGAGAGAGAGAGAGAGAGAGAGAGAGAGAGAGAGAGAGAGAGAGAGAGAGAGAGAGAGAGAGAGAATCTTGGACAATTTGGAGGAAACATCGTAAAGTATTTTTCTTTCCCAATACGCCGCGTCTCCTGAGGGAAAGTGGCTCATACCAGATATCAGCCAAATAATTATGAAATCCGATGCGCTGAAAATTTCAATAAAAACATCAGGTCTTGAATATATTTGCACAAAAGTATAATCAAAAGAGTCTCCCTCTCCCCACAATGCACCACTCACTCCATCTTGTGCCCACTTTAAGGGTTTCTGGATTTTAGAACATATCTTTTAATTCAATTCTTCAACCCCTTTTCACGTGGCTTGCAAGCTTCATCGGCCTACTGACCTTTTGGCTCCTAAGCCACATACCTAGCAGACCCCCTGGTAACAGTTCTATTCCAAATAAAAATAAAGTAAAAAAAAAAACTCAATTACCACTATCCGTAAAAGTACGCATTTCATATATAAGACTTAACCTAGAACAGCGATTGACTTTGAAGTATAAAAAGGTAAATTTACATCTTTAAATATTTTTAATTACACGGATGGGCTTGGTACAGGGATATCATACAATAAAATAGAACAATGCTATCATGCATATCACGGGGTTAATCTTATTCTTGGTAAAGGGCACTGATTACTTAACTGCTCTTTGACTTCAATTTGATTACTATATAACGATTCTGTAAAAAAAAAAAAATGATTTTAATATAATGACGTAAAAAAATTGATCCTGATGCCTAATTTTTCCCTTCCACCTCTGTTTCTCACCGCCCCTGGATCTTTCTACCAACTCCAGGTTGGTGGGGGAGGTGACGGTAGGAACTGCCCGCCTAGGGAATGACACTGCATTTATTCCCAGATACCGTACAATCCAGCAACCTCAATTCTCCTGCTGACATCCGTTTTCAATTTCTCCTCTCAAAAACACTTTGAAATTCATATATAACAAGTATCTGAGTTTCAACCCACAACCAACAATTTGGTAAAGCAGGAATCTTGGTAATTTCGATGTCATTAATGGTGACACCCTGCATTAACAGAGCTCCGACAGTGATTAATGATCTCGGGAAAACTTACAGCACAGTATTCTGGAATTATCCTTTCAAGAACAGTAAGTTAAATACGTGATACAATAATAACGGAATTACAAAGCAGAAGGGAATAGCTCACATTAATGCTACACGCTCTAAGTACATAATTTGACAAGTGTTAGTATTTACATTATTATATTAACCGGCAATGATATAATTGGATATTGTACACGGGCTCAAGGGATGAGAGCCCATCATTGCCCTAGCCTTGTCAAAACCCGAAAATAACATTAAAAACTGAAGACGAAAAAGTGGACCTGACTGACGTACCCCTTGTGAGATGGAAGGTTTTAGGTGTCAGGGGAAAAATGAAATAGGTAAGATCTTGGCGATGAAGAGGGGAAAAAATACAGTGGAGCTGTATGTTACTTTATATCTAATCATGTGAGTGCACAGCTGTTTACTTAGTTGAACAACAATGAATAGCTTCGGTTTCACACATTGACTGGTGTGCAACAAAGGGAAAAATGCGTTTTCCACAGTACTTATTGGTTTAATTAAATGGTAGGGTCTAGTTCCTTTAGCAAGGAAACGGGATGGGAGGGGAGGCTCTGATACCGTCTACCTACTGAATGGTGTACTGTAATCTCTAGATCTTGCTGTAATCTGTGTTAAAAGTTCCCTTGAATGTCCTTTACGTCCCAACTGCCAACACCAACTCTTTCTTTCTTGCTCCAAATTTCCGCCCTCATGAACTACTCCTTAGGGTTAACCTTTTCAGAGCAGCGGGATGTGCTTTATCGGTCTAGTGACACTTGATTATTTTCTTCTTAAATCTAACGTGTAAAATTTGTAAATCTAGGTTAGCCGCCACACCTCTACATAGTACCTGGGTCAACTGGATATCGTTCACAGTTCACAAAGGGTGAGACGCTCTTCATTAACAACACACATTTGGCAGATCGTTTGTCAACAACTTTTGCTGCCCAACATGAACTTCAGCTCTCCTGAAGCTAAAGCTACACCTAGGCCTACGATTACTAATTTAGCCAGAGCTTACAATAACTGTGCTTTGTCTACGAACTCTAAATATGTGAGGTCTTCCTTTGTAAGCATCTCAGCGTAACCTAATCAAAATGCGGTATACCCTATATATTAATTTCTATGCACTTGTATGGCATCACCGAATTCGTTAGAAATAGCCAGAGCTTTCAACATTGTGTTTTACATAACTCATCAAATGCAAGTGCCTTTCAAATGAGAGAGAGAGAGAGAGAGAGAGAGAGAGAGAGAGAGAGAGAGAGAGAGAATCTGCCTAAGTTTTTCCCTTATTATTATCATAATAATTTCAAGATACACCAGATACACAACTCACTACATTAGGTCTACGTTCGGCAATTCGGCCAGTCCAAAAGTTATGTAAAGGTTCGTTCATTCACAAACATTTTGTTTTCGTCGCCAAGTGTAATACATATAGGCTAAAGAGTAGCAATGCATGTAAAACCAACAATGACCTTACCGTGCTAACCACTTATACAAAACCACGGCT
This sequence comes from Macrobrachium rosenbergii, assembly GCF_040412425.1. Taxonomy (NCBI): domain Eukaryota; kingdom Metazoa; phylum Arthropoda; class Malacostraca; order Decapoda; family Palaemonidae; genus Macrobrachium; species Macrobrachium rosenbergii. The sequence goes on along the minus strand of NC_089787.1, from coordinate 36,737,291 downwards.
TCATTTGAGCAATTCGTGGCGTCATCAAACGTCAAGTCCTCAACAGTCAAAGCACAAGGTGGTAAAGATCACCGAACGACTCTCAGAGCGGCAGTCATTTGTCATTTCCCACAATGCAATTCAACAACACTCCAAACTTTATTCCATTATCCATGACTAGTTCAATTCAATTCATTCCTTAATCCATTGTAAGAAAAAACCTTTGAAATGGACGCTGTCGTGGAAATGTTGTTATATGGAGTAAATAACCATAAGTTTAATCACCATATTGAATTTCGTACTTAAGAAACGAGCTTGCGTCTGAAAATGTTTCCTTACTGCATCAGGAAAGAGATGCTTGATGTTATTTTCAACTGGTATCTGTTTACCTTAAAACATTCAACATATCTAACGTTTATTGATGCCAAGTATTATTTCAAGCGCATACATTATAAATATCTTTCCTATATAGTGACCCCAGCAAAGTTCGAGGGTCGTTATCTAGGACTAATATTTCTTTGTGGTCATTATCTTTATGATATTTACAGTCTTTTGTTTATGTTTTTACGGTCATCCCCAACGGGCTTGTACTAAACACACCGCAAGGGTGGATACATACCTGGTTAAAACCCTGGGGGGTCACTAGGATAGATCCCGCTTAATATAGTCCCCCTTCTATCGTGCACCAAGATGAAAGCTTTTCGTGTAAGTGTCTAACAGTTAATGAGGAAACATGTACTTGACTGAGTCATCTCTGTTCGGCGTTCAAGGCTGTACCAAATGAAAATATTGTGAAATCTCCTGTTATAGCAGCCACCCAGGTTACTTTTGGGCTCTTTTGAAATGGGTATAAGACCAAAGTAAGCTTATGCTCAAGGAAAATACTATGATTGATAAGTCTTAAATAAAGAAACACATCAGAAGGCTTTTATCGACATCACCGTTTCATGAACTTCTACTACTGGGGAATGGGAAAAATTTATGGCTGCTCATGGGTTGCAAATATTTCCAACGAACTTCGCGTTGGAAGAAGAATGATTGTGGAGTAGCACTTTTTAGGTCTACATTTGTGTGATATGTGTGTTTATATGTATATGAAGGTAAATTCATAGTGAACAGTCTGTGATTTTTGTGTACCTTGCAATTACATTTCCAGTCAACCAACATTTAAATGTACTTACTATGTCTGATTTCGAGAACGAATTTTTTATCTAATCTCTCTCTCTCTCTCTCTCTCTCTCTCTCTCTCTATAATATATATATATATATATATATATATATATATATATATATATATATATATATATATATATATGTATATATATATATATATCATACACATATAAACATTAAGCCATTTTCCTAACATTCGGTGCTACCGAGAAAAGATAACTTAATGGTCACCATCGCATTCATGCTCTTCTTACTGAATCGTGCAATAAACGTCAACTACATAAGCCGCTTCATACACCCACAGAAAGCGCTTAACAGCTGCACTCGTACTTCCTGGATATTAAGGACATTCCCTTGCAGTACCTCTTTCACGCTATCTATGAATAACTTTTCAGGTCTTCCTCTCCCCTCCCTTCCAACATGCGATTTACACACACTCCTCACAGTTCTACTGTTCACCATTCTTTCCTCAAGACCAAACCACCTGACAACACTCCGAGCCACCCATTCACCTGTGGTAACAATGTTAGCACAATTTCTTCTGTCATATCTACATACCTCCCACTTTCAACTTTTCTTATTCCACATACAATATGAAAACAGATCTTCTCTACAGCTTCAACTCTTTTCTCTCATGTGTTAAACAGTCATGCAGACAAAGCAGCTTTGTCTTCAGGTGTTTCACCTCCACCATTAGAATTTTTAATCTTTCAACAAATTATTTTTATATCATACAACCTCAACACCCTCCAAATTACCTCTCTTTTGATTCTATAATAAGCTTTTATGAAGACCAAGTGACACATCATTTTCTCTTTGCTACTTTCAGATGTTTCGCGTAAGTGTTTTATAGCAAACGCTCCATAAACAAAACCTCTTCCTCTTTTAATTCCACAATTCTTCATCTCATCATCCTTCTGTTATCTCCGTTACTTCATCAGTCAAAGCACTACCATACAACCTTTCCGGTTTAGTAAGAAATGTTAGTCCCTATACAGTCTCTTCTATCCCCTTACCTATACACATAGAAGAAATGATTTCTCTCAACCATTCTCGGGAACCTTTCCTTCATCCAAACGTACCTTTTAAACCCTGGTCAGCTACTCAGTCACATATCTCTAACTCTTGTTGTCCTTCCATTCTTCAACCTGTTAACTGCCATCCTTATTGTGCATGTTTAGCAGTCACTTCAACAAGATTTTTCTTACTTGCATTAACCCCTTCCTCCTTGGGTCATTCATCTCTGCTCTCTTTTATTCTCAGCATTTAACGAATCTTTAAAAAATACTCTTTCAACCCAGTACCGCAGTCAGTTCAGCCAGCATCTGTTGATCCGTTATCTTATTTTCATTTCATTTATTTCCCAGCAAAATACATTATTTTGCTTAAAGTTCTTACTCATGCGAATCCATTTATTTTCCATTCTTCCTGACTAACTACCCTATCCAAAGGGATATAGATAGATAGATAGATAGATAGATAGATAGATAGAAAGCTAGATAGATACATATATAGATAGAAGTTTATTGACCACAACATAAAATTACACTCTTGAATATGGTCCAACAAAAGTATATCAAAATGGACATATAAATCTTTTGAATCCAAATGCACATCTAAACTAGAACACTTGAAATCATGCTATATAATATTTTCAGCATATTTATTTTTACAATTAAAACTGTAAATGCAGCTAAATAAACGAAAATCTTATAACCATTTACAGCAGAACCTTAACTACAACAACTTTCCTTGCAAAGCATGAAGCTAAATATACTCTAGAAAAAACAAAAAACAAAAAAAAGGAAAACATAGTGACTCTACCCCAGATAATCTCTCTTTTTCTTCTTCATTGCTGACCTTGGAAGGGTCAGTTGCTTGAGATTCTAGTGCAGTCCCTCCCATGAACCCCATGGGTGAGTAAAACCCATTAATTGGCAAGTAAGCCTCTCTCTCTCTCTCTCTCTCTCTCTCTCTCTCTCTCTGGGCCAACAGACGCTGCACAAGTCTGAAGACTGCAACTTCAGTGGTAGCAAGTGCTAAAGGTTTAGGATGCACATCTAGGCAGAGAACCTAGTGAAGCGTTATGAACCTGCTGGTGGGAAGAAATACCCGCTAATAGTAAATGAACCTATTTTCCGATTCCAACAGTAGCGCTGTTTTCCCCGGTTATAGTAAAATAATAGGATTTACATAGCTCTGAGTGGTGTAAAAGTCACTAAATTAGAGGCACATAAAATTAAATAGAGAAAGAATACACTATATATATCCACACACACACACACATATATATATGTATATATATTATACAGTGTATTTTTTCTCTGTTCAAATTTATGTATATAGTTTTTTTCTGTTCTTTATGTGCCTTTAATTGAGTGACTTTTTCACCACTCAGAGCTACGTGAATCGTATTATTTTAATATACATATGTATATATATATATATATATATATATATATATATATATATATATATATATATATACACACACACAGCACACACATATATACATTATATATATATATATATATATATATATATATATATATATATATATATATATATATATATATATATATATGTAAAAGGCTCATGAAGGTGACCTTTAAAAAAGTTAGGTCAGCTATTCGCAGGGTCCATTTTCATTATAAGCAGATAGGAAACTGCTGAAACATTCCGCATACCACAAGGGTCGAAGAAACCACCTTGGTGACGAGACACGGGCTGGGAAATGCGTTTTCAAGAAAAAGAACGTTCTAGAAAGCTGAACCAGTTACAAAAATCCGGTTTTGAAGGATAATTCTTAATAATGTATGGTGTGTACGTGTACTTAGTGACGCCTTGAAATACAGAGGCGTGTCTTGCCGATCTTTGACCTCGAATGATGTCATACAAAAGTACGTTCGTTCGTGCGTTGGCATAATGAATATAATGGGAGGAACTGTTGTTCAAGGTGGACTTGTGAGATCCCGATTCTTGTGTGTCTGAAGATGTGAGTGATTTTTCACATGGAGACTGTCCCAGAAGGACTTGTGACTTTATTGCGGTATTTCTGTTCCACTCCATTCCTATTACTTTTTCTCTCTCCCTCCTACGAGGATGAGAGTGGTATGACATTTGAGATGACCTGTTTTAATTGATTGACGTGTTCATGTTTTGACAGATGAGTTATTTTTCTGTAATTGGGGTTTTATGATTTTGGAGCATTATTTCCTTAGAAAGATTTTCTGATAGTTATGTGAAACATTGGATTTCATTCTTCATGTAATTTTAAGAAGTTATTTTTCGTTGATTTTGTCAATAAGGGTTTTAGTTTTTGTATAGTATCTCATTCCAGTAGTCCTTGATTTTAGTTAGGAAAGATATAACTTACGATGCCGGCTCGTTACTGCTATCGCACAATGTCTCAGGGAAAAGCGAGATCAAACCTCTGTTCATAAAACAGAGACTTAAATCAAGTATAGGCTCAGAAATGGCCGTTACAGTTTTTGGTGGCAGCGTAAAAGGTAGCGTATAAGGTAGTTAGGGCAGTTAGATGGTGTTAAATAATTAGGCATGTATACGTTTCCGAAGAGAGATAAATTAGTGTTGGCATCTCAGGATAGGATTTTGTATTCTGTTCAGCAGTTGCTGAGGCGAGCTGTAAGCTTCTCTCTCTTAGCTAGTGTTTTAATGGAGAGTGTTTTGGGTAGGGGTAAAAACGGTGATATTGTGCAATAATTGCGATATTAAGACCGCTATGTGTGTTAAAACATGTGAAGACGCGCGAGTGTTTTTGTTTCTCTCTCTCTTTGCTTGATGGAAATTCGCGCACTGCTAACGTAAGTGTTGTGATGTTATCTTTTTCTTTTTTTAGTTGGGTTGATGTGAAATTGTCCTTTTCGTTTGTGTTGTAACTGGTGATAGGGACAACTGTGTGTTTTTGTCGTTGTGTTTAACTGATGTTTCGGTTGCAACGAGTGTGTTACGTCATCACCACGGTGACAGTAATTGCGTCACGAGTTTGGGCGGAGCGTCGTACTTGCTTTGCCACGCCAGTGAAGCGCTGAGCGTATTATGGTGTGTTGTATTTTTTTATAGCAATCTTAGGTACGCATCAGCGTGTATTTGTAAGGGTGATATTTGGTTGTTGGGTTATTTCTGGGAACTTTAATATTTGGGTAATATCCTACGTGATATTTATGAGTACTGGGTGCAAAACAGTTTTTACAAGTGTGGGACACTTCTTGGTTTTTGTAGTCACACACGTATGTGCGTGTGTGGGTATGTGCGTGTGAGTATGTGGGCAGAGCGCTTGCCTTTGCTTGAGTGACACTTTCCGTTTGGACGAAGGAAGTGTTGATCCAGCAGTTTTGCCCGTTGGAGACAGAGCGAGCCCCGAGGTTTGGTGTTAGCATTTTTTCTGTAAGCATCATCAGGCCTTCGATGCATTGTAAGAAGGTGAAACGAATTTCTCTTTCTCTCTCTCTCTCTGATTACCTGAAGCTCTTTCCCGTGTCTTTTTTTGTGGCCTTTTATAGCTTGGCCTTGGGAGAAGTGAACTTGACCTTTTTTTGACTGACTATAAAGAGGGAGTCAGAGTGAATGATGAGAAAGTTAAAGCCATTGTGAATTTTCAGTTCCCAAAACCAGGAAACAGATTCGTTCGTTCCTGGGTATGTCGGGTTTCTTTCGCCGTTTTGTGCGGAATTTTTCTACAATAGCGTCTCCATTGACAGATTTGTTACGAGAAGACGTTAAGTTTGTTTGGGGTGACGGTCAACAATTAGCTTTTGAGAAGCTTAGAACGCTTTGGTGAACCCACCAGTTTTGAAGTTTCAGATTTTAGTCAACCGTTCTCTTAGTGACTGACGCGAGTCGGAAGGTATAGGTGCGTGTTTGATGCAGAAATTTGAGGAAATTACACCCAATTGCTTTTATAGCAGAAAGTTCAAAACGTGGTAGTAATGAAAGGCTGATGTCAGTTGTGGACAAGGAGGCTTTCGCAGTCGTCTCTAGCCTTGTTCATTTTAAGATGTTGTTGTTGGGAAATAAAGTTGAGACTTTTTTACAGATCATCAACCGTTGTTAAACTTTTAATAAGCCAAATTTGTCCAAGAGAGCACGTTGGTTCCTAATATTGAGAGATTTTGATGCAAACCTCAAATACATTGAAGGTAAGCATAATGTAGTTGCAGATGCATTGAGCAGACATTTTCCGGTCGAGGATGAGGAAATACACCCCGAATCCTGTGTGGGAGAAGAGAGTAAATATTTGGTGTCTAATGTCTCTGATATTAGTAGTTTCTGATAAGATATCCATGTAGAGGACATACACGTTCTACAGTGCATACTTCGGGGAGAAATAGAGTCAGCAGTCTCGGGAATTGTTATTCGTGATAGTGAGAGTAACGCTGTGTGTTATATTACGGGTGAAAATGTCACTTGGGACATAGGCTTGCTCGAACAAAAGCAAGATGAAGATAAATTGTTGTCAGATGCTAAGGCATTTTCTTGGAGTTTCACCGAAGAAAGGGTATAAGTTGCCTTTTCTGGTCTAGAGTTGGAGAATAATTTATTGGCGAGAAAGTTAAGTATAACTTCCAAGTACTCGAAGCATGGGTGAGATTACACAAATCATCGTGCCAGAGAGTCTAGTACCACCAAGTTCTAGACATTGTACATTGTAAATTTGGTTCGCCTCATTTAGTGTGGACAAGACGTATGAAAACGTCAGGTCAAGTTTTTTGGAAAAATATGTTTTCCGCAGTAGAAGCCTTTGTGAAGAAGTGCGCTATTTGCAATGCGAATAAGCTAGCGACGACAGTGTCGTGTCGTTTGGGTTCATATCCCATACCACATAGGCCGTTTCAGAGAGTGCATATGGATATTCTGGGTAACTTCTCAGAGTCCGCTTATGGTTATAGACATTTATTAGTAGTTGTTGATGAGTTGACTCGCTTTGTCGAGATTTTCCCACTGAAGTACAAATCAGCTGAGGAAGTTGCTATAGCGTTCTTTAAGGGATAAAAAGATATGGTGTTCCTGAATGTCTGATCACAGACAATGGTAGGGAGTTTATTAACGAGACTTTAGATCCCAGGTCTGCTAATTTTACTGGGAAAAAGAAAGTATCTATAATCCCGTATAGACCTGAAGCAAAATTGGGAAATAGATTTATTGTTGTGAATGAAAACACAGGTGTGTCTCGTTTGACACATATTTCTAAGATTAAAAGGAGGTTAATGGGTATTAGCATGGATGCATTCTGGGTTGTATTGTTGTTATGGTAATGGGTAGTTACAGGTCATTTTTTCCTTTCGGGTGTTAATGGGTTGTAAATGGGCATGACTTGTAGTTTGTTGTAATTCAGGAGGACGTTACTCCGTAGAGTTTTACGAATTTTTAATAGTTGGGGTTCATTGTGATTTCTGATGTAAGCTGCAGTACTTAGTGTAAATTGTGTACAGAATGCCGTAGAGTTTGTAGATATATGAATTTGAGTTTTTTTTTTTAATATGGATCGCAACTGCGGTTACGGATTTCATCGTTCGCACTTGGCGATAGTAATGGGTTACTTTGAGTTAATGGTTTTTTTTCATATGATTTTGGGAATTGAGACATGGGCTAATTTCATACGAGATTTGACCCGTGTGTTATTGTGTTATTATGTTATTATGTTATTATGTGTTTTGCCGTCTGACCCAATATCTTTGAATATAGAGTTACAGAATCAGGGTTTGTTGTTTAGGATTTTGTTTTGGGGAGGTATTTAGTATATCGGACCGAACGGGTCCTGATCTTTACAGGTTGGGATATGTCAGTTAGGATTTCGGAGAGAGGTTTAGGAAGGTTTTGATAGGGATATCGAATTCAGTATTTGGGTTTTTCAGTTCTCTTTTAAAATATAAGGGAGCTGTACCATGAGTAATTGTAGTTGTTAAGATCATAGAGCGATTGCCATTACGTCAATTGCTATGGTGTTGAGAATTAGTCAGGTATTGCGAAATATTCGCTAACCGGAGTAGAACTTTGATGTCTTTTACGACATATGATACCTTTCAGATGTTTAGGATTGCCTTTCGTTCTTGAGTACTTTTTCTGTTGGATAGAATTTTTTATGAATGGTTCCTTAGAGTTAGTGTACTTGGTAGTGAGTTGACTATGGAAATTCCGGGTACCAACTTGGAATTGTTTCACATTGAGAACATATGACCTTTGTACTAATAGTCTTATTTGGTTCAGTAATAATATGGTATAGGGAATAGACGAGTAACTTTTTGATATGACTGTCGATATGACCGACTCACGGAAAATACCACTCCTCGAAATGGAGAGGTTGGAATAGCTTCACCGTCCTCAACATATGAAAGCTGTCAACGTTACTTCTGCACTTTGGAGAGATGTCGGGCAGGATGTCTTCATGTTGCCGTACTTTCGAGGAGACGTTGGGTTGGCGCAAAAGGATTTGCGAGCGCCACTTTCAACATGGGCTTGTGCGGTTGCGAGCCATTCATTTTCGTCGGATCGCTGGGCGACGCAAGAATACATTCAGCTTGGACTGGTGCAGTCGCAGGCCTTTCAGCGTGAGGCAGTACCAGGAGTGAAATCGTCTAGATTAATGCGTTTCTTGAATGAACTGGTTGTGCTATAATATCTATGTTATAAGATATATATAAGTTTTGCACCTAGACATTTTGAGGTGGGGTCCACCTCAGGTGCGTGGGCCGAGCAATCTGTAAAGGCTCGCGAAGGTGACCTTTGAAAAGTTGGGTCAGCTATTCGCAGGGTCCATTTTTCATTATACGCAGCAGATAGGAAACTGCTGAAACATTCGCATACCACAAGGGTCGAAGAAACCACCTTGGTGACAAGACACGGGCTGGGAAATGCGTTTTCAGCAAAGAACGTTCTAGAAGCTGAACCAGTTACAAAATCCGGTTTTGAAGGATAATTCTTAATAATGTATGGTGTGTACGTGTACTTAGTGACGCCTTGAAATACAGAGGCGTGTCTTGCCGATCTTTGACCTCGAATGATGTCATACAAAAGTACGTTCGTTCGTGCGTTACATAATGAATATAATGGGAGGAACTGTTGTTCAGGTGGACTTGTGAGATCCGATTCTTGTGTGTCTGAAGATGTGAGTGATTTTTCACATGGAGACTGTCCCAGAGGACTTGTGGAGTATTTCTGTTCCACTCCATTCCTATTACTTTTTCCTCTCCCTCCTACGAGGATGAGTGGTATGACATTTGAGATGACCTGTTTAATTGATTGACGTGTTCATGTTTTGACAGATGAGTTATTTTCTGTAATTGGGGGTTTATGATTTGGAGCATTATTTCCTTAGAAGATTTTCTGATAGTTATGTGAAACATTGGATTTCATTCTTCGTAATTTTTACAGTTATTTTTCGTTGATTTTTGTCAATAAAGGGTTTTAGTTTTGTACTTAGTATCTCATTCCAGTAGTCCTTAGATTTTAGTTAGGGAAAGATATAACTTACGATGCCGGCTCACGTTACTGCTATCGCACAATGTCTCAGGATAAGCGAGATCAAACCTCTGTTCATAAAACAGAGACTTAAATCAAGTATAGGCTCAGAAATGGCCGTTACATATATATATATATATATATATATATATATATATATATATATATATATACATACACACACACATATATACATTATATATATATATATATATATATATATATATATATATATATATATATATTATATATATATATATACGTATCCCCAAAATATCCGAATGCACTTAACAGCGGACAGGACCAATGCAATTCCGAAACACCTGGAAATATGTGAACGTGCAGATCATTCATTTTGAGATTAGAAACGACGGGGTTTCCACGTCACCTGGTTCGGGACTTTGATTGATGAGTCCCTGAAAATTATGGCCAAGGAAACAAGTGGCGTCTTTGTCGAATAGCACATGCGGCTGTAACGGATACACACCTTATTTCAATTTACGTTAAGGAAGAATAAAAATGTAAGTCTATATAACTTGAATATTTCAGAAATGAACGTGTTGTATTTATTTATGTTTTTTTTTTTGTATTCATAATTTCATTAATGTTAGCCAACGAAATTCACTTCACCGTTCAGTATGTACGAGAGAAATAAAGAGAGAGAGAGAGAGAGAGAGAGAGAGAGAGAGACGTAACAGTCGTGAATATTTCAACCATTTACCTTTTCACGTCCTACTTTAGCCTTAATATTTTTCTGGAACTTAAGTCATCAGATATTTATTGAAGTGTGCAACAGACGATGGTCTTGGAAATAAATACTGAATATTTAATGGAATCAATTTCATCTATGAAATACCAAAGGCTTCTTACCTGTGATCTTTAAGGTTACCCTAACTTCCTGGGAGAGAGAGAGAGAGAGAGAGAGAGAGAGAGAGAGAGAGAGAGAGAGAGAGAGAGAGAGAGAGAGAGAATAAAAGATACTTAAGGTAAATGTGCATGTTTGGAGGGAGTAAATCAGAGATACTGAAATGATATGATTGAGATGCTCCTCTCTCGCTCTCTCTCTCTCTCTCTCTCCTCTCTCTCTCTCTCTCTCTCTCTCTCTCTTTAGGAAATGGCCTGGCCTAAGATCAAATCAGAAACATGTCGACAGGCAAGAGAGTTTAGCAACGCCAAGCCACATGATTAAGAGTGAGATATTACTATGAAAGTGTTCACACAGAAAGTCACATTAACAGTGAAGGACGAGAGAGAGAGAGAGAGAGAGAGAGAGAGAGAGAGAGAGAGAGAGAGAGAGAGAGAGAGAGAGAAATATTATTCTGCCTTTGTTGTTTCTTCCCCTTACAGAGCAACGATTAAAATTCCACGTCATAAACAGAAGCAAAGGCACAAAAAAAGAGAGATAATTAGAACAAATGAGAAAACAAAAGCCTATTTTTTTTTTATTTATCTTGCATATATAATGTTTGCGGGTCATGCACGGCTGCACGCAAAACCTTAGACAGAGAATTTAAATACTTACACGTCTATATATATATATATATATATATATATATATATATATATATATATATATATATATATATATATATATATATATATATATATATATATATATATATATATATATATATATATATATATATATATATATATATATATATATATATATAAGTGTGTGTGTAAGTGGATGATAACATATACATCAAGTGATTTATACAATAAATGTCACAAATTACAATTATGAAAATATATATATATATATATATATATATATATATATATATATATATATATATATATATATATATATATATATATATATAAATAAAAGCTCGCAGCATTAACAAAATCCCACATTCTAAATATGAATACCACAACAAACCATACAAATATTCTGACGTAAAATCAGGATATATATTTTATATATATGTCTGGTAAAGAAGGATATAAATAATTCGGTAAAATCGGGGAATGGTTTAGTTTTGGAAGACACGGGTATAGATGGGGGCCAGCGTTCCCCGAGAAATAATTATTATTTAGCGCAGAAATCATTATTATCCGGAGCACACAACTCCACTAAATTCCGGGGACGCAACGACGGTGGGCTGCGAAATTATTAGGCTTCGCAAATGGAAAATCTTATGGATGAGAAATTCTGCTGAAAAGTGGATGAGTATATATATATATATATATATATATATATATATATATATATATATATATATATATATATATATATATATATATATATATATATATATATATATGTATATATATATACATATATATATATATATATATATATATATATATATATATATATATATATATATATATATATATATATATATATATATATATATATATATTATGTGTGTATATCTAAAGAACACTAATAAAATAATGCATCACATTACTCACTGGAATAATAAGAGCAATAGCAACAAAAACATAAAGTAAAATAATAAAGAGAATTGACAGTAATCATGGATAGTGTCAATCATTTTCATATTTTCAATGGAAAACACAAAAGGAAATTTTTCTATGTTATTTATAAGCTGTAATTAATTTTTCATTTTTATTTGCGTAAAGAAATTATTATTATCTTTTATTTATTTATTTTTTTAGATTTTCTTCGTCGTTCTCTTTCTCACGACATTTCATCTCTATTCGCCCCCATTCTCTAACTCCTCTTTCGCACATCGTTTACCGCAGTTGTCCCTCTTCCCAACTTTTCTCTCCTACATTTATCCCACTCCCCCATCTTCCTCTTCCTTCTTAACAGTTCTCATTTGTCTCCTTCGCACCAATCACCTTCAGCTAATAGGAATTTCCAGTCATAAACTTCCCATCATCGTTTTATCGTTGCAGTTTAGAGTGGCGACTGTTACCGCCGAAACGTTACACGCACAAGAGAAACCAATACCCCGTAGGGGTTAGTGCCGTCAGTGCACCTCACGGGGTGCACTGTAGGCATTACTTAAGTTTCTTTGCAGCGTCCCTTCGGCCCCTAGCTGCAACCCCTTTCATTCCTTTTACTGTACCTCCGTTCATATTAACTTTCTTCTTTCTTGCTATCCACCCTCTCCTAACAATTATTACATAATGCAACTGCGAGGTTTTCCTCCTGTTACGCCTTTCAGACCTACTTAATCTCACTTTCCTTTCCAGCGCTGAATGACCTCATAGGTCCCAGTGCTTTGCCTCGGGCCAGCCCTAGGAGAGCTGTTAATCAGCTCAGTGGTCTGGTTAAACTAAGGTATACTTAACTTCTGGCCTAAACTCTATATTCCACTCCAAGGGGAACCTGTAGCTTACGTGTCTGCGACTGAAAACACTTGGTTGGTCTGCCCGCCTCAGTGAAAATAATTGCTCGGCAAAACAGGCATGCACACGAAATGGAATCTGAAATAAATGTTCTGGCTTATATGAACATCACGGTAATGTAATCTCCAGGATTAAATAGTCTTTATGTTCTGCAATATTACCGAAATAAACGTGTGAGAGATTTTCATTATAATCCAGATATGAAAAGGAATAACAATAGTAATAAAGTAAAAAATATATAAAGATAAGAACAAATATATAAACATGATGTCAAATTATAATTTTTTCTTAATATTTTAATACGCATTTTTAAAAACTGACTTAAAAGATGGCAACCAATAACTCATTTTCACTAATAGAACATTCTGCAAATTCAACTGAGTCATCGCACTTTCCATAACAATTTCTATAAATGTATCTATCGTTTCACCGATAGATAACAAAAAATTAGTCCCACATATTACATCTAGGTAACTTTTTTCAATATAAAAAGGAAAGTAGAAGTAGCTCCATCATTGGCTATTTCTTCTCACTGAATTTCCATTCTCTCATTTTTCGTTATTTGCAACATTTGGGACGCTTTCCCTTTCATAAAATGTTGAATGCTAATTGAAAAATGTCTGAAAAGGCTCGATATGTAACTTCTCATTCACGGGGATGTTTTGATAACTGATTACCGATAATACTGCCATAACAGCTGTTATATATGGAAAACCAATGCTTCAATTCTTTACTGAGAGCTCCATATTTTGGTGTATAAGTGAACTCTACCTGGGAAAAGGAATGAGGCAGTAAAAGATGTTATTAGGCGAGGCAAAATTATCATTATAAGCAAAGCCGTTTTATAATGATCTTATTACTTACAGCGAACTAAAGTTTTGGACGTAAATCAAAGAACTTTATTTTATGGCAAATAAGTGTTTTAGAACAAAAATTTCGAAAGTGATATGTTTACAAAAGAATATAAAGTTTACAGAAATATTTATTTAAGGACATACAACACCCAACTCTATTTTTTGTACTAAGCAAATGATTAATAACAATAAAAAATAGCATCCTTATAACCCCATCAGGATAATCATTTCGGTTTATGGCTCACCAGGATTCCAATTTCCAATTCCCAAATTCCCGGGACCAAAACATTCCTCGCATAACATAATAACAAACAGGAGAGCGACGCACTTGACATTGGATTAATTTCCCTGACAAAAGGAAACCATTTTCTTGGGAGCCATTCATCAAAGTCGCGTCTCGGGCGGTGTGAATTTCGACAACACGAGCCCAGACATAAACTCTAATCTCTCCCTTTACTAAAACAGCATTGAAATATAACATGTCTGGAGATCTGTATGAAGTACGTATTCCAATATATCTTGTTGAGTCTTTTCCAGTGGTATATTATCTTAAATACAATGGCTATATCTCAATCAACGTGCATATTTACTTATTTCGGGGGCAGTTAGTGGCGGGGGGTTGGTGGTAGGGGAGAGGGTTAGGCAGTTGAGCTCCATAATTAAATCAGAATAAAAATTTTAGGTAGAGAATTTGGCTCTAAAAGATTTGTACCCTTAATTTTCTAACTATGAACATCACGTGAGCTATTGACAAATAACTCTATCCTAATATTCTTATTTACACACAAGCTCTATCAGAGAGAGAGAGAGAGAGAGAGAGAGAGAGAGAGAGAGAGAGAGAGAGAGATTATGACCTGATTAGGGTACAAATAAAAAAAATGGCGAGATCAAACCCAAAGTGTCGAACTTCAATCAGAGAGAGAGAGAGAGAGAGAGAGAGAGAGAGAGAGAGAGAGAGAGAGAGAGAATAATGACTCCGATTAGGGTAAAAATAAAAAAAAATGGCGAGATCAAACCCAAAGTGTCGAACTTCTATCAGAGAGAGGGAGAGAGAGAGAGAGAGAGAGAGAGAGAGAGAGAGAGAGAGAGAGAGAGAATAATGACACTAATTAGGGTAAAAAGAAATATTGGCGAGATCAAACCCAAAGTGTCCAATGTCTAACAGAGAGAGAGAGAGAGAGAGAGAGAGAGAGAGAAAAATAATGACTCTGATTAGGGTAAAAAAAATATCGGCGAAATCAACCCAAAGTGTCAAATGTCTAACAGAGAGAGAGAGAGAGAGAGAGAGAGAGAGAGAGAGAGAGAGAGAGAGAATAATGACTCTGATTAGGGTACAAATAAAAAAAAATTGGCGAGATCAAACCCAAAGTGCCGAATGTCTGAGAGAGAGAGAGAGAGAGAGAGAGAGAGAGAGAGAGAGAGAGAGAGAGAGAGAGAGAGAATAATGACTTGATTAGGGTACAAATAAAAAAATGGCGAGATCAAACCCAAAGTGCCGAATGTCTGTCAGAGAGAGAGAGAGAGAGAGAGAGAGAGAGAGAGAGAGAGAGAGAGAATGACTCTGATTAGGAAACAAATGAAAAGAAAAAAAAATGGCGAGATCAAACCCGAAGTGTGGAATGTTCCCCTGAATTCTGTCACGAGCAATAAAACCAGCCATTAACTCTCCCTCCTTCCCTTATCTCGCCTCTCCTCCTTCAGCGCCTTCTATTGTGTCCTGAAAGACGTTATCCTTCGCCGATAGGAATTCCCAATCGTAAACATTCCGCTCTCATTGTCCTGTCGCAGCCAATAGGAGTAACGATTTCAATACGCAACGTTGCAAACAGGATACTCGAGAGATACTCGCTCCGGGTCTCGCTCTCAACGGTTCTCCATTCGCTTGAAACAATGTAGGAGGAAGAAGTGTATAAAGGAAATAGCACGAAATAGAAAATAATAAAAAAAACAACTACATAAGTATAGGAATAATGTAATTGGCAAGAAATAATGTAATTAGCAAGGGGAAACAATAGTTAATAATTAAAGAAAAATCATAAAAATAAGATAGCTTCTGTGATAAGTGAAAGACGCACATTCATGGACAGAACACAAAGGAGTTAATATAAACTTGTAAATACGTAGGAACGGAAAATAAAAATGAAACCAAAATAAACATTAGGTGGCACCGTTCGACAACTATCGCAAGAAAAAATTAATATAGTTTTTCAAGGGCAATGAGCGAATTGAGCAACCCCAGTTTCTGGAGTGTGCGCCAACTAAAAAAAAAAAAAAAACGCGTAAAACATTCATCAGAGACAATGAGTGTGTTGAAAGCGGCAATGGACTACTACAAGGTTTGAGGATAAAAAGGAGCGAGTGAATAGTAGTTAGCACTCTGAATGATTTTGTGACGTCTTTCACTTTTCCGAATCATATGTAAAATAAATTAACCGTATAACCTTCCTTATAAAATTATGACATCGAGTAAGCGAGGGGTGGGGGTGGTGGGGAGGTGATAAATTAAGTAGTGTAAAGTGAGAGGAAACCACCAGAGGAGCTTAAAAAAATGAAACAACACAAACTCTCACGACAAAATCTGAAGGTCAAAGATATCACCTGTTGATAAAGGCAAAGAAAGGTGTTGGTAGTAATTAGGGAAATTCTTAGATACATATCACGATATTACTTGGAGGCTGAAAGGCCACGAAGCTTGTAACATGTGCGTTAATATCTGCGTAGGATCACGCTCCTTTTTTGAATATTAAACGGGTGAGCAGATTGGAGAAAGAAAGGCAAAATAGATTAGTAGATGTTTCAGTCCTGACAGTTGGTTTCAGTAGGAAGATTAGGAAGAAAAAGTAAAGAGTGGTGTTCCAAAGAGATGAAGTTGTAATAAAGACCATTAGCGGCAGAGGTAATCTATTACCTTCTTTATTATTATTATTATTATTATTATTATTATTATTATTATTATTATTATTATTATTATTAAAGTAATGTATAAAAAATAGAAAGGAAGGTGAAAGAGTCAGTGGAAGTACTAACTAAACATATTGGAAAATTAAAGCATAAAGTCTATCAGCCTAACTTTAATGAATGAAAAGACGGAGGTTGAGGAATACGGATAAATTTCTAATTCATAAACGGCCACGCGCAGCAATCTGCATCCCCCAACACTCGTCTTTTCGTATTCCAGGAAATTTCCTGCTTCTGAAAATCCTGGCAGTAGTTTCTCGTTGGTTCCGGGAATAACTGAATCACGCACGAGTGTAATTCTCCATGAGGAAAATAAAATTTACATTCCATGCAATCTTTCGGGAGGAAACTTTTGAAGTTCAGAATAATGTAAAAATGTTTACGGAAAAAAATTTGCCATAAACCATATACAAATGTGTATAGCTCCACATCACACACAAATTTGTTAAGTCAAACTCATAAACCGCAAACGTATGAGTAAAATAAGACCCATAAAATATAAACATATGTATTAAATCAAGGCCATTTATAAAACTGACATGGATAAAGTCAGAGCAATATGCCATAAAAAATTTATTAACTCAAAGCCATGACCCAGAAAGGAATCCTATACAAGTGTGTAAATTCAAAGCCACATCACGCCCAAAAGTGTAAATTCAAAACCATAAACCACATAAAAATGTGTGAAGTCACAGTAGTAACACAACAAATGTGTGAAGTCACAGCAGTAATACAAAAAATGTGTGAAGTCACAGCAGTAACAACAACAAAAAAATGTGTGAAGCCACAGCAGTAAAACAAAAAATGTGTGGCGTCACAGCAGTAATACAAAAAATGTGTGGCGTCCCAGCAGTAATACAAAAAATATGTGAAGTCACAGCAGTAATACAAAAAATGTGTGGCGTCACAGCAGTAATACAAAAAATGTGTGAAGTCACAGCAGTAATACAAAAAATATGTGAAGTCACAGCAGTAATACAAAAATGTGTAGTAGAGGCAGAAACCTTGTACAAATGAGTAAACTCAGTGCCTTAAACCACACACACAAGTGTATAAAATCAACGTTTTATGACATACAAATCCGTACAGTTAAAGTAGAAAAAAAACAAACTTTGTGTAAAGTCAAAGTCGTAAATCATACAAATGTGAAAATTCAAAGTCATAACCCACATATATGAGTTAGGTAAAAGCTAAAAGCCACATACGTAAAATGAAATGCAAATTCAATTTCAAATTAAGAGCCTTGAAACATGGAAAACCGCAGTCATAAACCGCAGACAAATGACTTAAATGGGAGCTATGAACCTTATACAGAATGATAACAGTTGTAACGCCACAAAAAAATGTTTAGCATCCAGACAAAACACTGCATAAAAACGTGTGAAGTTAAAGCCAAACCATAAACAAATATGTGAAGTCAAAGCCAAACCATAAACAAATATGTGAAATTAAAGCCAAAACCCTAAATAAATGTGTAAAGTAAAAACCATAAATTAAACACAAAACGTGTAAGATCAAAGCTACAAGCCACATATAAATGTGTACAGTCAAACCATGCCCCATACAAAAGTTTCAAGTGTAAGCCCCGGCGGCCCCAACTCCACCAAAAAAACATAAACTAATGTGCAACCATAAACCACATACAAGAGTGTAAAGTCTAAAAGTCTAAACCTAAAACTACAGAGGAGTATGTAAAATCAAAGCTATACACCGGACACAAATAAGTAAAATCAAAGGAATGAACCATATACTGACTAGTAAAATACAACTCATACGTCAATACAAATGTGTGAAATCAAAGTTATAAAGCATACATAAAAGTGTAAAATAAAACCATGAATCAATACAAATGTGCAAAATCAAAACCACAAACCACATTCACATACGTAAAATATAATCCGATGTAACATACAAACATGCAAAATCAAATCCATATATCATATACACAATGTAAAGTATAATCCGAGTGTAACATACAACATGTAAAATCAAAGCCATGAACAACATACACATATGTAAATATAATCCAAATGTAACATACAAACAAGTAAAATGGAACAAATGAGAGCCATAAATCACAAGCAACTGTGCAAACTCAAAGCACAGGAAATGCTACTTCAAACAGATATTCAATGAGTCCTCAGCGTTAGTGAAAAAAATCTTTTGTATCAAGGGCACCAACAGAAATCAGCGACGGCAAAAAATGAGTTCCATAAATGAGTTCCATTACAGCGAGGCTGCTGTTAATCACCGGCAATTAATTAATCACCTGATTAATGATGGGCACATTTCACGCCATCGCGAACATGATCTTGATTAATGATGAAGAGTAGCTATGCTTTTCGCTAACATCAATTAATTGGCCATTACATAATGAAAGTAATTGTTATATCTTGGGATAAATATTACTGATTGGTGGTTATGAATGTACCAGTATTTGCAAAGGGTATTGTGATTATTACCATAGTGTATCCTACCTTTGTAATTCAGTGATCGGGAAAGATTAGGTTTAATAAGGGAATAAGGGAGACCGAGTGAGCTACCTTCATCAAAACCCACTCTATATCTGTTGACCGAAGAAGTGAATTATGTACCTAGCAATTATTCTTTGTAAACTGATACTGTGTATATGTAATGTATGTATGTATGTATGTATATATATATATATATATAAATATGTATGTATGTATATATATATATATATATATATATATATATATATATATATATATATATATATATATATATATATATAAACCTTCACCGAAAGGGAATTATATATAAGTGCGTCTGCCCCGGTCAGGATGGCTTGATAGCTAATGTATAAAGTCCCTGTCATCTCTGTATCAAAAACAAATGACATAGGGTCAAATCGGGATAGATGCACTTGCCATGTATAAATGCCTTTTGGTGTGAATTATTCCCAAGGTAAAGTGATTTCACATAAAGAGATATTTATGGTTTAATATTTGGAACCCACACAAATTATTAATATATATATATATATATATACATATATATACATATATATATATATATATATAATATATATATATATATATATATATATATATGTAATTAAGATAATATGTATTAAATATGTAATTTAATCTCTATTAAAAATCTGAGAGAGTTATTTATTACATTACAAAGAAATAAGAGAGAGAGAGAGAGAGAGAGAGAGAAATGTATTTTGAGGCAGATTAAACTTAAACAATAAGAAACAAGCCTTAGAGAATCTGAATATTTAAAAAAATACGAAAATTTTTACATAAAATATTAAATGGCATATAATTACTATAACAGTTTTTCCCCACAAGGAACTATCCTAATTGTAAAGAAACTAAACCAAGGAAATGCTTTCTGGTCCACATTTTATTATCCAAGTACCGAAGTGACAAAATTATTATTATTATTTTATTAAAAAATTTTTGATAACCTTATCTGCTGAGACAGGCGTCTTGAATTCGCCGGCGAGCGCCTCGCTCCTTTGCCGCTGGAAATTCTCGATCGCAAACATTCTTATCGTGTTTTATCGTCTCGGTTTAAAGCCTCCAAATATTTTTCTCGGCGATTAACGAAATGTCCCAAATGACAGTGTCCCAGGGACATTCCTTTTCAAGAGCGGGATGTGTCCGTCGGCGCGGACACCAAAAAAAAAAAAAAAAACACAAAAAAGGTTGAGGACGGCAAACGAAAAGTTGACGAGTGCCATTCTCCTTGGATGCTGAGATAAAATTCCTTTATCTTTTTCTCGTGCTTGACGCTTCAGATGGAGAAGTCGTTTATAATTGTTTGTGGTGTTTTTCAAAGGGTTTTATTTATCTTTTTTTTTTTAAGAGATTGGAAGTTTACGTAATATTTTCAAGTTAATGGGTAACTAAATATATTGGAGATGGTTGGTCATATTATGCCAGTATCTTGACTTAATGTGAAAATTTTCATATGAGATATACACAGAATAAAGAAAATTGCTAAAGCTGAACATAGCTATATATATATATATATATATATATATATATATATATATATATATATATATATATATATATATACAGTATATAAAGGGTATATATGGGAGTCAATGGAAAAAATAACTTGAAAAATTTAACAAAAACAAGGCCTTATATTTTCATAACGTCATTGCGGGGATTGATAAAAGAAAAGATCACGTCAAATTTATAAAGTCACTTGAATGAAAAATGAGGAAACCGTAAAAAAATAAACGGAATTAAATAATTAACGTAAAAGTTAAAAAACGCTAGTGATTCTAATGGTCATTATTACTGAATAATCTGTGGAACCGAATAAGTACATGTCATCTTGCCAAGAAACAGGTAAATTTTTAAGTCGAATGCGGTTACCTGTATTTCCATGAATATCTAAGAAAATAAATATGAGTTTCCAGAAAAATAAACTTACTTCTTTAAGCCAACACACGATATTTGGATTTAGTAGATAAAACTACCGGTTTTTCTATGAACTATAAATAATAATTGCAACTAATGTCTCGTTAATAACAGAAAATACAGCTGATGCAAAACGTCATAAATCTTTTTTTCTATGAACTATAAATAATAATTGCAACTAATATCTTGGAAATAAAACAAAAGAAAGCTGATGTAAAACATTAAAAATCACCATTAAGAATTCCTAATTCACTGAGAACACATACCCTATATATGGAATAGACAAAACAAAATGTTTAAAACTGGCGTTCGTAGAAGTCACGTTCAAAAGTAGCTGAGATAGAATAAACCCAGTTGCTCAGGTTTGTGAAAGAAGAATAAATGATGAGATAAGGCAAACACATTCGCTGTCGACTGACTCTGTAGAACTCCATTGCAAATAATTCAGTTGAACATATTCTGAACACACAACAATAACACACTCTGAATATAGCCTGTTTTTACTTTTCTGTAAAAGAAAACTATTGAGATGGCCTTGTCTGTCCGTCCGCCCATGGATCCTAAAAACTGCTGAGGCTAAAGGGCTGCAAATTGGTATGTTGATCAACTACCCTCCAACCATCAAACATATCAAATTGCAGCCCTCTAGCCTCAGAAGTTTCTATTTTATTTAAGGTTAACCATGGATCGTACGTCTGGCACCACTGAGTCCAATTCCGGAATCGTCGCCGGCGAACCTTCACTTGACCACATCTGGGGAGTAACTGAGCGCTGCCCGGTTGTAGCTGATAGTTTCATACCGCAGCAAATCGAGAGTTTTGCTGCGTATAGTGAAAATGGACCCGCCGAAGAAGCTGACACAACTTTTCAAAGGTCACCATTATCGCTGAGCTTGATTTACAAATTCATTTTTTCAAATGGAAATATCTTATTTTAAAAAAAAATATGTATAAACCACAAAAATATGTTCGTTTTTCCGTTTTATATTTCAAACAGCATTTTACCATGTAAAGAAAAAATGCATCTCACTTGCGCAAGTCATGAAGAAACCACACATTTTTTATCTTGTTTACAAATCAAATGAAAAAAAATGCATTATATTTCAAAATAAAAAATAAACCAAAATGATTATCAACATTATGAAACTTTCGGCTATTTTTACTTGTTTATTAATTGACGATTAAATAACCAGGTAGAAGGGTGGAAAAAAAATTTACATTATAAACCACTGAAAACGTTAACTGAAAAAAAATAAACGTCATCAAAATCCAAACTGTTTCCGTTTTAAAAAAATACTACTTTCAAATGTTTAGCATTTTTACCATCAAAAGAAAAATTATCATAAAAAATAATTTATTTTATAAAATCACGAGAATGACAATACATTTCGAAGATAGTCGGTTTCCAATTCAGTAGTTCCCTAGTCATTCATGCTTTTTTTTTCTGACTGAGCAAGAATGACATTGCAAATATTCAATGAACGAATGTCTAAAGGAACCCCAAATTAAATGACGAACGAAAGAACCTTTAACGGATTACCATTTAATATTGCTTAAGGATTGAGTTGAATATAGATTTTAGGCAAAAGGCGAAGCACTGAGAACTATGTGGTCATTCAGCGCTGAAATGGAAATTGATTGCAAAAGGTTCGAAAGGTGTAACAGGAAGAAAACCTCGCAGTTGCACTATGAATCAATTGTTAGGAGAGGGTGAAGAGTAAGAAGAAAGAAAGATAATATGAAAGGAGGTACAGTAAAAGGAACGAAAGGGGTTGGAACTAGGGGCCGAAGGCGCGCTGCAAAGAACCTCAAGTAATGCCTACAGTGCACCACATGAGGTGCACTAACAGCACTACGCCCCTACGGGGAATATTTCTTAAGGGAATCCCAAAGTAAATGACACAAAATAACGTTTAACGGATTATCAGTTAACATTTATTAAGGGCATCCTAAAATAAATGACGGATTATGGGTTAATATCCTTTAAGGGAATCCCAAAGCGAATGTCAAACAAAATAACCTTTAACGGATATTCAGTTAATATTGTTTAAGGGAATCCCAAAGTAAATGAAACAAAAAATAACCTTAACCGGGTTTCAAAACAGTATTTTCAATTTGACTCCACCCGAATCCGATTATGAAAATTATTTTTACTATTTCATTCATTCTTTTACACCAACAACAGGAATTATTTCTTTATACTGTGATCACAAAAAAACGCAAAAGATTTATTCCATAAACTTTTTACATTACTTCGAAAACCTGAACAGTTTCCTCCGCAAAAAGATTGCATGGAGAGTAAATTTTCTTTTCTTCATGGAGAATTACGCCCCTGCGTGATTCTGTCATCCTCGGAACCGACGAGAAACTACTGCAGGGATTTTCAAATGCTGGAAATTTCCTGGGCGATGAGGAGGCGAGTCTTCGGGTGGTGTGAATTTTAATGGGTTATTTTTGTCGCGTCGCCATTTGCGAATTACTTAATGATCTACATTCTGTGCCATCTTTCTTTAGTGGGCTCATCTTACACACACACACACACACACACACACACACACACACACACACATATATATATATATATATATATATATATATATATATATATATATACATATATATATATATATATATATATATATTATATATAATTTATATATATATATATATAAATACATAGGGCATTGTATATATATATATATATATGTATCTATATAAAAATACACAAGAGGGCATTGTATATTACAATTACACATGTATCTGGTAAAAAGAGATAGTAGATATATATATATATATATATATATATATATATATATATATATATATATATATATATATATATATATATATATGTGTGTGTGTGTGTGAGAGAGAGAGAGAGAGAGAGAGAGAGAGAGAGAGAGAGATGAGCCTTCGAGGTGTCAACCTAAAACACTGCTTGAGCCTGAAGAGATCTGCTGAAATACCCAGATCACTTTTTCTTTCTTTTTAACCGCTTACAAGTAAACTTTGCTTTGCTTGCCACCAGCCGTCATAATTATTAACAAGGAATATTGTGGAGGTGAAAGGCGATCTCTCTTTGGCAGGGACAGAATTTAATTATTTTACCAGAGAAGGGCGATTGTGAAATGCATAAACGTCGATTTACAATCTGCATTAACCTACTAACATAACTCGAATGATTACAGCACAGCTGTCAAACCTGTGAAATCATGTTGGCAAGCTAGTACACACACCACAACGACCAGTCAACGACTTATTGATACTTCTAAAAGTTTGTTCTCCACTTACGGCCAACTTGTTCTCGACCTGTTTATTTATGACATGTTTTACTGCAGTGTAGATGCACCCTTACTGTCTCTTGAATTCCAGCAACGGCTCGTTGTGTAAGGAGATATGTTACTACGATGCTTAGTTCCGGAGTCTCTTTATAAGTTTCAGTGAATCGCTGCAATGGGATGGGACAGTGAGTACATGAATGAAATCATAGATATTTTCCTGAAATGTACCATGCTGCTTTAAAGCAAGTTTTAAGTGTATTTACTTTAATTGTCTTAACTTTCTAGGACGCATTTCTTTTCAGTGCTCTGTTCTTTAGGTTGCTTTCCAAATATGACTCCATAACTAATGGTAAAAGGCGTTATATTCTTTATTCAGGCGATGACAGGAGTTTTCCTATCAAGCGATCGATGATGTATTCCTAATGTACTTCCATTTGTTTACTTGGGGTAATAAGTTCTTGACCAATGAGGGGATGGTTTTCATGATAAAACAGAGAATTCTTAAAATCAGCAATGCAGAAATTATTCCTATAAGCGAGGTATAATAATATTCCTTTCTGGACATGCCGTTATATTTCATATCTTCACATGTCATATGCTAAGCACTTCACTTGGGTAATAAGTTGTTGATTAATGAGAGGGTGATTTTCATGATATAAACTTAGGGAATTCTTACAGTCAGTAATGAAGAAATGGTCCTATATAATTTCTTTCTGGATATGCTGCAAGCTACGTTATATAGCATAGTTACCTTCCCAGGTCATACACTGAACTAAATATAAGATAATCAAGCTTCATTCTTTTTCAGGAATCATTTCAAAAGATAATTTAAATCACCATCTACTGAACAAAAGCGGTACTATATACATAATACCGATCCAATTTCAGATGTTATCGCTTGCATTCTCTGAACTGTCCTTTTGTTGGGATATAATTAATAGTAGAAAAACATTACCAGCGATATTTCCGTCCGATATAATAATAAATATTTTGCATTCGCTACTTTACGAATTCGTCAACCATTTCGCCCCATTTTTCATTTGCATATTCTTTAGAGCAGAATAAGTACAAAACCTAATTTCTTTCAAGCGATACCATTAAATATCTCGATATTCTTACATTCAGTTATTCTCTGGAGCGAAATAAGTTTAAAAAACTCTATTTCCGTAGAATCTCCATCATTAAATATTCGTGGAATTCATTCTATTGATTACCAATACCTTCTGGGTAATTGGACAATTGGATTTTTTCCTCTGAATATCGCTGCACGCCGGGACGTATAGAAAACCCGTATCGTTTTCGTATGAAAAGGTAATGGTTGCCCCTTGTCAGTATAAAATGCGCCTTTCAAAATTAATTGGGCTCCAATAATTCTACGCGGAAGGAATCACGGCTTTCAAAATGTATTGGATCCTTTTGCCCCTTACTATGAAGATAAATGAACATGAAATGTTTATTGGTTTCATCACTTCATCATGACCTGTAACCTTCGAAATGTAGTCCCACAGTTACCTTTTAAAATAATGAAAAAATTATCTTATAAATTTAAGGCGCTCAGGTATATCTTACTCACCATAACACCAGCAAAAAATAAATAAATAAATAAAATAAAATAACCCAACATATTACTCTTTATTCTCAGGAGAAATTCAGTGGGTTCCACGACATCTGACCCTTTTATTTGATAAAATACCCCTAAATTACATGATTCCATAATCGAACCTTCAAATGGAACACTTCCATCACAATGGAACGGATCCTACCACTCCTTATTACCCTCAAAGATACCAATCAAAACTTGCAGGGTTCTAGTGCCACTTATTTCAGGATATATTCTCAGGAAACACATTCATCCGAATGCAATAGGTGCTAAGAGCCTTTCCCCACCGGAAATATATCTGATGGAAATGCAATGGGCACTATTTCCCCTTATTCTCAGAAACCACATACATCGACGGGGAATGGGGCATTCACACATTATTCCCAGTAAATACATCTGCATCCCCAAAATACTATGGTTTCTATCGCCTGTTTTTTCGGGGACCCCTCCCTCAAAATGCAACTGGTTCCATTATCCATTGTTATCAAGACACAACTGTCAAGAGCTAATATGTTTCAGCCTCCTTTCATGTAAGGAAACGTATGCCGCATATTTATAATTTTGCTTTCATGAGAGTTAAGCTGTCAAGCAAAGCACTGGGACACTT
>NC_089787.1:36665623-36708123 GCF_040412425.1 Macrobrachium rosenbergii | reverse complement strand
GATACAAGTTAATACCGGTATTACAAAGGGAAATAAACACTGATGTTGATATGAAGAGAGAGAGAGAGAGAGAGAGAGAGAGAGAGAGAGAGAGAGAGAGAGAGAGAGAGAGAGAGCTAGGACTAATATCACTGCGGAGAGAGATACTGATTATTACTATTGTCGACACAGAGATACAAGTTAATACTGATATTACAAAAAGAAATAATCCCTGATGTTGATATGAAGAGAGAGAGAGAGAGAGAGAGAGAGAGAGAGAGAGAGAGAGAGAGAGAGATAAAAATCCACCCATGCAATACTGATGACTAATGTTTTTAAGTACATTATTAAAAAAAAATCTTGTTAAATATTTGGTACCAAATGGTAACCGCTATCATGCGGGAAACATTCAGCTAATCTAAAACTGAATTTCTGACCATTGTTTTCCACCCTATCTTTTTTTTACTTTAGTTTTTGTTGTACATTGTGACAAGCTTTCTTTAAATGCACATTTTCAATGATTTTCCATAGGCTTAGGACTTATTCCTCTCACACCTCACACCTTGTTTTCCCTTGACGATACTTCTTCTATAGCCTAACCGAAAGACGTTTCTAGATTATCATCAAAGGAAGTATTCGATGATTTCTCTTTTCAGGAATCCGCACATCTGATAACACAGGTTATAACAGAAATTGGTCAAAGTGATGCAAACTTTGATTAAGGACATTGTTTTGCGGGAACTGCAACTCTAAAAGTAATTTACGGTCAGTTATGGCACAGAGATTCTTCCTAAATATAATACTGGTTCGGTGTGGGCCAAATATTCTTTTGTTTTTTACTATCTGTTGCGCAAGCTTTCTTTCTACTGCTGTACCAAAACAAGGGATATACGTTTTTACTTATCAGTAATTTATTACTTGATTCTGGAGTACATTTATTTTATATTTTATTTAATGCCCTAAGCGAAGCAGAGCTAAAAAAATCCCTTTCCGATCTACTACCAAGTTCCTCACCAGCAAACGCGAATCAATCAGCAAAACCAACCCATTCATACGAAGATACGCGAGCAAAAGAAAGACTTTTGAAGCCCAATAATCACCGAATGGGATTTACGAACCGAACAGAACCCACGGTTTCAGAAAAGCCTTTTGAACATGAAAGTGGACGCGGTGAACGCGGGACGGTGTATGAACCATCTGTACCACCTGAACCATCTGCTTATTGGACTGCTTCTGTTTCGTCGATGAATAAAAGAAGCGGAGGACATTTTTTTTTTTTTATCTCGACGCCCGCTCTTTTCACCCGAGAGTCGGGAGAGAGAGAGGGGAGGGGGGGGGAGTAGTTAATTAATGCACGATTTAATTGAATCTCCGCTTTAAAAACCATACGGAATTTCGGACTTTCTTTTATGCTACTAATGTCATTTACAGACGGGTGATTTGGTTATACTGAAGGGCTATTGTCTCTAAGGAAAAAGTGTTTTTTTTTTATTATTATTATCTCAAAACTAAGAAATTACCCGCTATTTTTATCAAGGTTAAAACTCCGACCTGCACGCCTTTCATTCCCAGAACTTGTTTAATCCAAGATACAAGTTTTGGACTGTAAACGTATTTCACCTCAAGTTTTGGAAGTTTCAAACGAATATCCTTGGTCTAATGTTGAAGAGAATTACTGTAAACATATTTTTTTATAAAGGAAAGTAAATATCACGTAAGAACGTTGCACATAATCATCAGTTTCATCCAAATGAAACAGATTAACTTATATTTTTAACAAAAGTGAATTAAACCAGTTAGTTGCTTTTCGGCGTTCAATTAACGGTAATGGATTCGTTTGACTGACCTGATTCAATTAAACTGGCGTCATAGTAGCATTGGTCACCAATGGCAGAAGACTGATTGGCCTATGGATGCAGAGTGTTTATTATATATATATATATATATATATATATATATATATATATATATATATATATATATATATATATATATATATATATATATATATATATATATATATATATATATATATATATATATATATATATATATATATATATATATATATATATATATATATATATATATATATATATATATAGCATACATATATATATAAAAACATTTAGTGTATACAAAAACCAGTTATACAAACGAACAAGCGCAAACGCGCTCGCGCGCTTCCACGTACCGATACTGACACAGCCTAAGGAACATCCTGAAAAGGCTCCAAGCATCTCCGAGCTGCTGAAGAGATGACAGTTATAAATGGCCAGAAATTCCGGCATCCGTCATTCCCATGTCCGGTGAAATGGGAGAGAAACGAGTGTTCGAAACCTTGCAAACCAACCTCGGCGAATCATTCACCTTGAATGATATACTTCGATTTATGATTTTCAGGACTTTGTTGATCACATTAGTTTCAGAATTTTTTTTTTATAACACGGAGGAATCAATTGCTAATTTTGCTTTTATAAAGGGGCGTAATTTCTTTTGATCTTCTGTTTCATTTAAAGTTAATATATTTATTCCATCTTTCAGCTTATAAGAAAAAATAAAATAGATCCATCATGAGCCTTTGGTTCCACCAACCTCAATAAAAAAAAATTAGAAAGTTCAGAATTTACTATGGGGACATTTTAGTATTTATATATATATATATATATATATATATATATATATATATATATATATATATAAATACATGTATAATATTCTACATTAATGAATCACTAAAAATATGTTAACGTAGTCTTATATTACACTGTAATTGTAATAATCTTAGTAAATTTGTTTTTCTGCATTAAATAATTGGATCCTTCTTTCCAACAAGCATCACAAATTAAATATCTATGAATGCTCATATACAGTAAAATAATTAGGAAAAATGTGCTTACTTCTATCCTCTGCACGAACAACACACACACACACACACACACACACACACACACACACATATATATATATATATATATATATATATATATATATATATATATATATATATATATACATACGTATATCTCACACATCACTACAGCTGATAAAATGAGAGGCTGGGTGTAGGTCCTGACCGGTTTCAGCTTTATTTCCAACACAATGACGAAGGAAAAAAAGCTGAAACCGGTCAAGGCCCACACCCGGTCTTTCATTTTCAACAGTGGTGACGTTTGACAAACGAATCACGTGATACAGTGATAGTAATCATATATATATATATATATATATATATATATATATATATATATATATATATATATATATATATATACATACATAGATATATACTGTATATAAAATACTAAAAGAATTTCAGTGTATACAAAAAACCAGTCCAATACAACGCTCCCCACACATACAAACAGCGCAAACGCGCTCGCGCGCTTATTCGACACAGCCTAAGGAACATCCTGAAAACACATCTCCGACTGAAAGATGACAGTTATAAATGGCCAGAAATTCCGGCATCCGTCATTCCCATGTCCGGTGAAATGGGAGAGAAACGAGTGTTCGAAACCTTGCAAACGTCATAAACCTCGGCGAATCATCCCGCTGAAAACGATTACATCCACATCACTCAACGCAGAGAGAGAGAGAGAGAGAGAGAGAGAGAGAGAGAGAGAGAGAGAGGAAATGGATGGCGTCCAGATGAATGATAATGGACTTCGATTTATGATTTTGGGGACGGACTTTGATATTTGATGGTAAGTAATTAGTTTGGGAGCGAGGTGAATTTTTTTGGCGTTTTATTTAGTATGTGTCTTTACTGATGCTCGAATTCATGGCCGGTAATTTTAATCAATAACTGCATGAGTGTATGTTTGTATTCCTGAAACGGAAAATAAAGAATACAAAAGATATCTTGGGCTTTTATAATGAGTGGAAGTTTTGGGTAAGACGTAATTTCTTTTAATTATCTTACAGCTGTGTTCTACAGTGAGTGTATTTAAGGCTGGGAAACCATATATGTGTGTATTTATATATATATATATATATACATATATACATATATATATATATATATATATATATATATTTATATATATATATATATATATATATATATATATATATATATATATATATATATATATATATAAAAAAATCGGAAAAGTAAAATAGCATTAGGACTAATGTCTCTATACGTGAACCACCAAAAAAAGAGGAAGCAAGGAAAAGATATATGGAAAAAAAATAATGTTTATTTTGTTTTTTATTCCCTTTTTTATTATCCTCTTTTCATGAGCCTTTGGTTCCACCAAAGATTCTCTCTCTCACTCCTCAATAAAAAAAAATAGAAGAAGAAAAATAAGCCTTAGGGAAGTCCACTAAAGAAACTAGACTTTTTCTCTCCTTTTATAATAAATTTACTATGGGGCATTTATCACGGCTAGGATATATATATATATATATATATATATATATATATATATATATATATATATATATATATATAATACATGTATAATATTCTACATTAATGAATCACTAAAAATATGTTCGTAGTCTTATATTACACTGTAATTGTAATAATCTTAGTAAATTTGTTTTTCTGCATTAGATAATTGGATCCTTCTTTCCAACAAGCATCACAAATTAAATATCTATGAATGCTCATATACAGTAAAATAATTAGGAAAAATGTGCTTACTTCTATCCTCTGCACGAACACACACACACACACACACACACACACACACACACACACACGATACTGACACAGCCTAAGGCTTTATTTCCAAACATCCTGTCAAGGCTCCACGCGGTCTTTCATTTTTCCGAGGTGACGTTTGACAAACGAATCAGATACAGTGATAGTAATCATATATATATATATATATATTATATAATGGCCAGAAATATATATATATATATATATATTACATACATAGTCTGTATATAAAATACTAAAAATGTGTATACAAAAAACAATACAACGCTCCCCCACACATACAAACGAACAAGCGCAAAACCTTCCAAACGTCAGCCTAAAACATCGGCGAATCATCCCGAGCTGAAAACGATTACATCCAGAAACATCACTCAACGCATAAACCTCGGCGAATCAAAAAGAGACAGAGAGAGAGAGAGAGAGAGAGAGAGAGAGAGAGAGAGAGAGAGAGGAAATGGATGGCGTCCAGATGAATGATAATGGACTTCGATTTATGATTTTGGGGACGGACTTTGATATTTGATGGTAAGTAATTAGTTTGGGAGCGAGGTGAATTTTTTTCGGCGTTTTATTTAGTATGTGTCTTTGCTGATGCTCGAATTCACGGCCGGTAATTTAAATTAATAACTGCATACATGTATGTTTGTATGCCTAAACAGGAAAGTAAAGAATACAAAAGATATCTTGGGCTTTTATAATGAGTGGATGTTTGGTAAGACGCAATATCTTTTAATTATCTTACAGCTGTGTTCTACAGTGAGTGGATTTAAGGCTATGAAATCATATATGTGTTTATATGTTTATATATATATATATATATATATATATATATATATATATATATATATATATGTAAGAAAAATCGGAAAAAGTAAAATAGCAGTGGGACTAATGTCTCTATACGTGGAGCACCAAAAAAAAAAAAAGAGGAAGCAAGGAATAAATATACGGAAAAAAGTAATATGTTTATTTTGCTTTTTATTCCCTTTTTTATTATCCTTTTTTCATGAGCCTCCGGTTCCACCAAAGATTCTCTCACTCTTCAATAAAAAAAATAGAAAAAGAAAAATAAGCCTACTTTTATAAAAACATTTACTATGGGGAACTTATCATGGCTAGCACATATATATGTATGTATGTATGTATGTATGTATGTATGTATGTATGTATGTATGTATGTATGTATGTATGTATGTATGTATGTATGTATGTACATAAACAGTAAAAAATTCTTCCATTCCACCAAAAGTGGATAAGGGAAAGGCATAAAAAAAACTGAAAGAAACTGGGGGTAAAGGATGGGCAAAAAAAAAAGAAAGAAAAACTATCAATTGTACTTTTATATAAGAAGCATAGTTCTTAAGAAAGAAGAACTATCGTTGGTGCTTCAGTATAAGAAGCACAGTTCTTCTAAGAGTCTGTCAACTACACTGTTACAAGTACTGCGGACCTACATAGCTTCCTTTTTAACAATGCTTCGACTATATAATCTAAGTTTTTGAGAACAGTTCTTAATTGAAAAATAATAGATGAAAGAAATCGACCATAATACAATGAGCCTGCATTACAAATACTACTATTATTGCTGTCATTGCCAATAATACAAACAACTTTTAAAGCTTTTTTCCCATAAAGATGAGTAATTGTTCAACAATCCAATTTGAAATTCAATGAAAAAATAGAATGTATGGTACAAAAATGAAAGATCAGTAATACTTAAATGAGGAATTCATCACACTTATCTTCAATTTAAAGAAAATCAGAAAATACTGTACACACACACACACACACACACACACACATATATATATATATATATATATATATATATATATATATATATATATATATATATATATATACATACACACATGCACACAGACACATATGTATATATGTGTATATATATATATATATATATATATATATATATATATATATATATATATATATATATATATATATATATATATATATTGCATGCATTAACCCCATATATATTGGCAATAATCTCAGTAAAAGAAAAAGACAGCGCGATAGAGAAAAATAATGTCCGAAAATATGCCACGTATAAATCACAACAATTTCCTTCAAATTCTTTTTCCCGATGTATTTTTGAAGCGTACGAAAGAATAAATGGCAACGGTCTGTTAAAAAATGTAACTAGTTTTCATGCCTCTATAGTCTCCCTTCATAAAAGTAATGATTCACTTCTATCCCTTCGTTTTTCATGCATTAGTAACTATATAGAGTCATTCAACACATATCACACTGGTTATTTGTCTAGCCATGGGGACCTTCACCTCTCAACAATTTATCTGTTTGCTATCTATCTATCTATCTATCTATCTATCTATCTATCTATCTATCTATCTATCTCTTATATCAGACGTGTGCATTTTTGAATTAATGTTTTAGTTTTCCTCTACAGCACAAATCTACGTAAAATTGCTCTCCAGGATTTTTAACCATAATTCAACACGATTTTGGTTAAGGTACCATTGTGGCCATTATAAAAATCATGTTTGCTGTAAATGTAACCAGTAGACGGGTAGATAGATGGATAAGATAGATTTCTATTCCTCTTCTCCGAAATTTTAGTTCTCTTCTTCCCTTAGTTTCCTTACTACTATATTTCCCTTAAATACAAGGGAAGCAGGGTAATTGTTTTTCTTCCTTATTTCCATCAGGCATGGGCTAGAAGGGGACGCTAAAAATTTCTTAAAGGTTCTTGCAGTTAAAAAATGAATAATGAAAAAATCAATTTCAGAAAACTATAAGAACACATCATAATAATCCGTAAAGGTTGACCCTTATATCCACCAAATAAACCTCTGGTTATTTTTACTCTTTGACTTCCAAATGTCATTAAGGACATTATGTTTTTTGACAGAAGGAATATTCCTGTCAAAACGAGAAAATCTAAAAATGTTAAGAATATCTCTAAAACACAAGAATGGATTTATGAAGAGCAAGATCACATGAAAATGCATAAAGAGTGTGTGAAACTGAATCAGCCATGACTTATGTGTGTGTGTGTGTGTGTGCAGACATCGTTTGTCTTAAGCACTCCTTCCACTATGTGAAAATTCTTCTTTCCTTCACCAGGCTAAGATGACCTTAGTCGTTGTAACGCCTGGTGACATAAGCCAATCTCCCATTCCAGCAATCATCCGTAAATGCGAGGAAACAAAAATTTTCATGTTGAAACGATTCTCCTTCAATTTAACAATCAATTTCCCATTTACCTTTCCGCCAAAGGGCACCCTCCCTTGAAACCATCTACCTCGCGGCTGAATTTATCAAATTGGAAACCGAGATACGTGAAACTTTCCAATCAGGATCTCGATCACTAATAGACTGCCAAATGACAGTAACATGCCTTCGTTGGGAGTTGCTCCCCAAGAGGCTGGATGGAGCCTTTCAGACGAGGGACTCAAAACCCTTCACTGGCACGCCGGAAACATCAAGTGCTTTTCACAAGTCCGCTTTTGTGTCTTCGTATCACTTTAGTGACAGACCGACACACACATACACACACAAACACACGCCGTTTTAAAAGCCCAAATCGAGTTACGGTAGAAATGGGAAACTTCGTCCATTCTGTGTGAAGAGACTTGTCATACGGTGGCAGAGTAATGGCGAGATGATGATAATTGGGAAATAAAAAAGAGAATTTCAAGAGATGAAACGAATTTCGAGAGAGTTGGCGATGAGGTGTTGCTTAATGAAGTACGTGGGACTAAAGGAAAGGAGCTGCAGAACTAAGGAAATTAAATAAATATATCTAAAATATTACAGAAATCTTAATCGAGATGAAGTTCTCAGTAAAAAGTGACTAAGGGAAATACGGAAAAGATGCAAAGATTTTGGTAAACAGGATGTGAAATGAAGAAGCAAAATAAAGTAGAGACGTCACTGGAGTTCTGAGTAAAAGACGATGGAATAAAAATCAAACAGGAAATATCATGGTATAAAGCAGGCTAAAATAGAAGAATAATGACTGATGTGAATTACAGAAAACTATGGACTAAGGGATAAACAAATATTATCGTGATGCCAAAAATCGAAGAAAGAACAATTCGCAAACGTGTAAAAAATAATTAATAATATTTTTCATGCATCTCCACCGAAAGCATCCTCCAAATATAGTGGAAATTCTTTTAAAGATATGTGACGCTATCAACTCAATCGACTTCTTCAAGCTGAATATCTGAGTAGCTGAATAATATCGACCACAACTTTAGTAGGTTAACGTTTTCTTATTGTTTATATATGTAAATTTTTCTGGTCTGACACCTCAAATGAGGCTGTATGTAAAGATATGTAAGCAGCCAAGAAAAAAGATAAAAATTATATATATATATATATAATATATATATATATATATATATATATATATATATATATATATATATATATATATATATATATATATATATATATATATATATATATATATATATATATATATTTCTTGGTTGCTTAATTTGTATCTTTTACATGTAATATATATGTATGTATGCATTTGCATACATACATATACACATATATATATGTATATATATAAAGAGAGAGAGAGAGAGAGAGAGAGAGAGAGAGAGAGAGAGAGAGAGAGAGAGAGAGAGAGAGAGAGAGAGAGAATATCTTTTTGAGAACTGTAAGGTTAATAGCATACGAAGCGATCCGCCATTCTCTGTAATGGAAAAACCCAACCCACACACACAACACACACACACACACACACACACATATATATATATATATATATATATATATATATATATATATATATATATATATATATATATACATACATACATACATAAAGTACAGAGGTCTTTATTATTATTCAGGCCAAAAATATTTTGACAGCTACTAATATCTAAAACTACACCTTCGATATACAGTAAGTTATTTACATCTCTCAAGACGAAAATGATCGAGTCTAAAATAAAAACTGAAATTCTAAAACAAAAACAGAAATGTTATCGCAATGCAGCCAATAAAAGAAGTCGCACAGACGGAAATTTTTTGAACGAGCCACTGAAATAACCAAGCAAATCTAATTAACGACTCGTTGGGAATAACATAATGCGTTTTTTGAAACCCGATATTCAACTTTTTGTGCCTCAAACATTAGTAACGTGATATTAAGAGAGAGAGAGAGAGAGAGAGAGAGAGAGAGAGAGAGAGAGAGAGAGAGAGAGAGAGAGAGAGAGAGAGAGTGTAGAAATTAACATCAGGTAAACATTAGCATCGCTACACCAGAGAGAAAGTAAGGAGTTATTGTCAACAAAAGTTTATATTCTATAAGAGAGAGAGAGAGAGAGAGAGAGAGAGAGAGAGAGAGAGAGAGAGAGAGAGAGAGAGAGAGAGAGAGAGATAATTCATATTAGATAAACATAAGCATCGCTACACAAGAGAGAAAGTAATGCGTCATTGTCAGCAAAGGTTTATATTCTAAGAGAGAGAGAGAGAGAGAGAGAGAGAGAGAGAGAGAGAGAGAGAGAGAGAGAGAGAGAGAGGAGAGATCATATTAGCCTGATAAAGTGGTCACTGATTCAAACAACAAAACAAAAGCCAAAGAAAGTCGCTGCTATTGAAGAAAACTAGGAAAGCACTGGGTGCCTGAGGCTCACAGTCTCATGCATTTTGTAAAACTGTAAATGAGACAATAAGAATATGGAAAACTGCAAATGAAGAAAAATATCTTAGATGTCATTGAGCTTCAAATATCGAAAGCCAGTACCTCGTTTCATATATATGTTACCCAGTCGAGAGGAAATTTAATTGCCTACCTGTTACTACAAAGTCGAGAAGTCCCATCTATTGGTAGCTTGATAGTGACTGCATCGCAAAGGCTACTGGTAGTGCACATCTGTACCTCCTCATCCTGTATTCTCTCTCTCTCTCTCTCTCTCTCTCTCTCTCTCTCTCTCTCTCTCTCTCTCTCTCTCTCAGGTCTACAGCGAAACAATCTTTACCCAAAATGATTTCTTTGACAAAATCTAACATAACTAGATTGCAAGGAATGAGAGATGAAATAAAATAGAATACTAAAGTTCCCCAAAAGATCAATCATATTACAGTCTATCATATTTAACTAATTATTGTCTTTACACTGTAACTCACAATAGGTCAAAATAAGTCAAGTCCAGTACATTCCCAATGAGTACTTCTTTAAACTCTTTCTCACCAAAACATCTGAAGAAGTCAAATAAATCCCTTATTAACAAAATGCATAAAAATAAAGATATGGGAATTCCTCCCATGTTACGTATAAAGTACACACAATACAATAAATGCTTGACACAGGCGACAATATATAAATGAAAAAAAGCAATCTTCACTTCGGGAAATTAAATGCGTTTCCTACCTCCAAACAGCAATGTTCACAGTCTTAATCAACAGGTCTTGAACCACAGAGTCGTCACTGAAGACTTTTAATAATGTTCAGTGTTTGTCTTCGAATGATCATTTTTCTCATAACTAATCCCTTCACACCCTGGGACTCCACCCAAAAGAAATGCACATACACTTACACTGGAACCTGGACATTTTCGGCGAACGCACTCACGAATTCATGTGGTAGGTTCCCACGTCTTGAGAATACATGACGTAACAGTTTTACTTAATTAGGAAACGCGTCAGTTAACAGCTAAACATCCTCTCAAGGGTTTTCCGAAAGCTTTTCCACCCCACTTGTTAATTAAACATCTACTGTGTATTGTAATTCATACAATATTTGTGACCTATAAGCTTTTCATATATAATATTTATTACTATTATTTAGTAATTGTGTTATGACTGATCCAACCCCCTGAAGAAAGAGCTTCGAAAAACAGTGCATATGGAGTGGCAGGAGACATCAGCATTTCCATAGAATAGAATAGAATATAGGATTTAGTTCAAAGGCCAAGTGCTGGTATCTATGAGGTCATTCAGCACTGAAACGGAAATTGAGAGTAAAAAGATTGGAAAGGTGTAACAGGAGGAAAACCTTGCATTGCACTATGAAATAAAGTAAGATGGAAGAAAGAGGTACAGTAAAAGGAATGAAAGAGGCTGCAGCTAGGGACCGAAGGGACGCTGCAAAGAACCTTAAGTAATGCCTACAGTGCACCGCATGAGGTGCACCAATGGCATTACCGCCCCCCTCCCCCCCCGAATCAGAACTTCCACAGACCAGTTATCTACAGTGAAAAAGTGGCAGCACATTCCCTCCAAACCTTATTCTGTTGTCAAATAACAATTGCTCAGCTCATCCATCACCGGTAGAGAACAACTTCCTTTCGAAGGAAGTTCAGAGCAAGGAGGGAGCAGCGCCAAAAGGTCCATTTATCTCAGCCGTCGACGACCCCAGAGAGAGAGAGAGAGAGAGAGAGAGAGAGATACATCATCGGTGAGTAGAGTCCTGATTTACAGCGATCCCCAACTCAGTCCCTCCATTTCCCCATGATGCGATTACAGTGGTCTCTTAATCGTGAATTATCTTCGGCTGCGTGGAGGCGAAGAGAGGACGCTTCATGCTGGAGGTGAAATGTGGAGTATAGGTGAATTGTTGAAAGAGAGGAGACATTCCTCTGTAATATATGTAGGGAGAATGGCACATCAGAACTACGAGGAGGGATGCTGTAGATTTATGCAAGTAAATGGGCTTGAAAAGACAGTAGTGGCCGAATTCCTTAGAGGCCCTTTGAATTACACAGCATTGAAGGCAGGGGTGGGGTGGGGTTGGTTATTATGCTCATGATGACGATGAGTGTGCTTGTAAATATATACACATATATATATATATACACACACCTAAACACTCACACATATACACACACACATATATATATATATATATATATATATATATATATATATATATATATATATATATATATATATATATATATATATATATATATATATATATATATATATATATATATATATATAATCTCTGTGTGTGTGTAGTTACGATGTGAGGCATTTCGAAATGGAGTAACATAAGAAGAACAAGCTGGATCGCTGAGGAAGAAAACTGCGAA
Organism: Macrobrachium rosenbergii; assembly: GCF_040412425.1. Taxonomy (NCBI): domain Eukaryota; kingdom Metazoa; phylum Arthropoda; class Malacostraca; order Decapoda; family Palaemonidae; genus Macrobrachium; species Macrobrachium rosenbergii. The sequence goes on along the minus strand of NC_089787.1, from coordinate 36,695,427 downwards.
AAAATTAGGCGCAGACATACGGACAAATAGACTTAAGGCCATAGCATATTAAGCCTCAGTAAAGGAGAATATACAAATTGCAATAATCCAGCAACATAACCAAACTGCAACATAAAGTAACCCATACATGAAATTCGTAATCAGGAAACAATTGAAATTACAACTGTATAGTTATACGAACATGCATGTGTGTTTATACGTCAAATATATCCCTATTTTGCTTTTTCGTACAAGGGTAAAATTCAACGAAAAACGCTGCATAGAAAACTCAAGACTTTCTTTATATAAAACGCTGAATTTTCAGCAAAAAAATTTTGTAAACAGATCAATGAAAATATCAGAAAAAAAAATGAAAGTAAAAACCTGTCTGCGTGGCTCGTGGGTAATGATGATTATTTTAAAAGCATTTCTTTCTCTTGACATTTATGTATTTCTTTCTTTTGACATAAATGTAAAGATAATACTTCTATCATGCTTACAATAGCACTACTACTACAGCAACTATTACAAACACCAGATATGAAAGAAAAAAAAACATGAAATAGCGAAAAAACTGAATAAAAGACATATACTAACAAATAATGAGAAGCCATCAGGGATAAAATACAAAAAGATTCCAAATTACTGATTATGCAAATAAAAAATTGTCTCTCGAACCTCGGCTAATGGCAAGTGAATCGGAAATGTACCTAAAAGATAAAAAGATCGAATGAGAGGGAAAATAAATTCTTCGCCAACAGGACTAACCTAATACAAAGGACAGTTCTATTCCATTCGCTTCGCAAATTCAGTTAGCAGTATTTTTATTTCTTCTCTCTTTTTTTTGTAACTTTTATTTTTCCATCGAGATTTTTTGTCATTTTTATTTTTACTCTGAATTTTATTTCCCTTTATCTCCACTCGGCTCGAGGACGGATTCCAGGCCTTTTACCTCGATCCCCTCCGTTTCTCGCAATTTAATAGAGGCATGCGTTCAGCCTCTTCTCAGTCAGAGCTGAAAACCGTTCGCCAACAACAACTTTCTGTATCTCTGGTTAACTGAGAATATCGTACACCAAGGGCTGTCCTGATTGTTAATCTTTGGCAGAAATAAATATAAGAGTATATTAACTTGTTATATTGTTATAAGGTCAAATAATTAATAAATAAGAAAATTATTAACAAAATTGGTCAACAACTAAGCCAAACCCCAACGTGAGGGAAATCGTACGACAAATTCTTAATTTAGGAACAATTAAAATTACCAGTATAAGTTACATAAAGATATACAAGTGCAAATGTCAGATACAGCCCTATTTTCTTTTGCCAATACTGGTAAAAATCAACAAAAACACTACAATGAAAACTAAAGTCTTTTTTTATAAAACGCTGAAATTTCAGCAAAACAAGTTATAAAAAGATCAACTGAAATGATAAAATGAAAATAAAAAATGCGCCGAAGTTTCTTCGGCGCAATCGAGTTTTCTGTACAGCCTCTACAGCGTATAATCAAGGCCACCAAAAATAGATTTATCTTTCGGTGGTCTCGGTATAATGCTGTATGAACCGCGGCCCATGAAACTTTAACCATGGCCCGGTAGTGTCCTATCCTATATCGCTGCCAGAAGCACGGTTATGGCTAATTTTAACCTTAAATAAAATAAAAGCTACTAAGGTTAGAGGGCTGCAATTTGTTACGTTTGATGACTGAAGGATGGATGATCAACATACCAATTTGCAATCCTCTAGCCTCAGTAGTTTTAAGGTCTGAGGGCGGACAGAAAAAGTGCGGACGGACAGACAAAGAGTCACAATAGTTTTCCTGTACAGAAAACTATAACTGTTTGCGTGACTCATGTGTAATGATGTTTTAAAAACGGTTCTTTCTCTTACCATAAATGGAGACATAATACTGCTACCACGATTCCTGCAGTACTACCACTACAATAACAACAACTACGACAACCACCAAATATGGGAGAAAAGAACAAAATGACGAAAGAGCAGAAAACCTTGAATAAAAGACATACAAAGAAATAATGAGACGTCAGAGATGAAATACTAAAAGATTTCTAATTGCTGACTATGCGGTCAAAAAAGAACTTTTTCGAACTTTGGCTAATGGCAAGTGAATCGGAAATGTACCTAAAAGATAAAAAGATGGAATGAGAGAGAAAATAAATTCTTCGCCAACAGGACTAACCTAATACAACGGACAGTTCCACTTTGTTCGCTTCGCAAATTCAGTTAGCATTATTTTTATTTCTTCTCTCATTTTAACTTTTATATTTCCATCCAGATTTTTTATGTTTTTTTTGGGGTGGGGGTGGGGGGGACAGATTCCAAGCCTTTTACCTCGATCCCCTCCGTTTCTCGCAATTTAATAGAGGGGTGCGTTCAACCTCTTCTCAGTGAGAGCTGAAAACTGCTCGCCAGAACAATTCTGGGTATTATTACTCAGCTGAGAATATCGCACACCTGAGGATTTTCCTTAATCATTTGGCAGTAATGAATCAAGGCAAATAAAAATGTATTACAGTAATAAACCAAGGTAAATAAAAATTTAAAACAGCGGGCAAGGAGACAATTCTAAGTTAACATTAACTTAACATTAGAATTACATTTTTTATGTTAATTCAACTGAATTATTTTTTCCTGCTTCTCATGCACGATTCGAGGTTAAATTAAAATTATGATAATTAGAAAAGAATTTCAAACTGATGAGGGCTAAAATTTCTAACCATTTTTACAAATTTAGATTGTGAAACTAGCTGAACAGAACACAGGTATAATTAATATCTTTTTTTGTCACAAATCAATCTTCAAAGGAGAAAAGGCGAAAAAGAAAAGGAAATTTTAATACGCATACTTAAACCTTTCTCTCATGAATTTCTGTTCCTTAAAAAAAAAGTATGACAATTTTTTTGCTGTTTGTAATGTTTCTGAGGTAAATTTGTCCACGTGGTCTCGAATTCATATTCAGTGTAATTTTCAGAAAGTTGTCCAAAGACAACATTATGCTATAAGATACATACAATTATCCAGATCTCAGAGTCCAATATAAACAAACAAAGAAAAGTATTCAGTGAAAATGTCCACATTTATTGAAAAGTAACTTAGAAATCATGCACAAATACGAACATACGAATAATCATAATCATAATATGATACACGCAAGCACATACAAAAAAAAAGAAGATAGCTTCCACTTCACCTCCCCCAACGCCAAAAAAAAAAAAAAAAACATAACCGAGGAAGCACACGCACTAACGAACTTAGCATTCCCAAGGACACAGCTTAACATAAATTGCCCCTGACGTAGATGCATAGGATGCCTTGCAGTGTAGCAGGGCGCGGAGAGGCCCTTTGCACGAAGCGTGCAATTGCAATATCCTTGCATAATGGGTCCCCAAGCTCTACTGAATCATGCAGCTCCTGCTACTTCTTAATTTCTGCTGCATGATGGCTTGGGATCTTTCTTTATGACCAGAAATGCTGGTAGCCTAAGATAGCACTGTGCATATATTATTCTGCATATGCTGATAGCAGAAGCAATATTACACGCATAGTATTATTTTGCTGGAAAAATGCGTCCAGCTAAATATAGTTAACATTTAATCTTCAACTTATCTTTCGAGATTCTTAAAAGTGTCTGCTGTTAATAATTGTATATTAATAAGCTACTTCTCTTTTTTTACTGAACCTCTTGGTTTAACAATCTATCTTTAAACTGCAGGTAATAATGCATATGCTATTTTGCGAATTTTAATTCATATTCATATTTTATTATACATATTTAGCTGAGCGGCCTTCAACAATATTGCGGGAAGCAGTGTGCATACATTTTCGCAAATTAAGTTAAATATCAGGTGACTATACTCATATGATATGGATATTTCTAAGTTCAGATGGCAACAATACGCATAATATATTCCATTGTCTGATGACAGCCCGTTAACAATATACATATATTTAACATATTCGGCTTAGCAGCAGGTAAGAATACAAAGATTTTCATACAGTTTTTGCTGAATGATGCAATTTCTTATTTTATGACTGGGTAATATTACAGTTTTAGGAATGACACTGAAAATGTTTATAACCTATTTCCTACAAAAGATTAGGTTAAAATAAATACTGTCACCCTTTATTATTTCTGCAGAAGCAATCTCACCTCAGTGTTTCCTTGAGGTTTTGGTAAATATGTTTCTTGGTGTTAATTGAGGCGCGCGTTCACTGTCCCATAATATAATTTGCTGCTTGTTCTTTACGAAATAAACAAATAACACAAGAAAAATCTGTGATAACTTATATTAAGAGAGAGAGAGAGAGAGAGAGAGAGAGAGAGAGAGAGAGAGAGAGAGAGAGAGAGAGAGAGAGACTTCATCTTCTATTCCCTTCTTAATTTCAAGAAATATGAAGAAACATTCATTCAAAAAGACAGTCTATGCACTGTGAAAATGCTCACTGTTTATACTAATTGAAGTAAACTCTGACGTTGCTTCAACATCTAGGAAAATACAATGTTATCTAATACCAATTTTTGTGGATACTTTGCATCTATAAATAGCCTTTCCTTCGATGTAGTTTCAAAAGGGAATGAACAGTAATATAAGGATATTATTTACAACGCTAATAATGCCAAGATGCATCTACTTTACTCCCACCCACAGAAAATACAAAAAGATAAAGAAATAAAAAGAGCACATACACTAACGAAGATAAGTAGGACACATCTCATAAGATTGGTCCCCAGGTCCTCCTCAATCAAACAGCTCTTGCTGCTTCTTCAGTGCTTTGGCAACGCTTACAGCCAAAGGTAACAATATGCATAAATTATTACTAAGCATCCCGTAATAAGAAGCCTTCATCATTTTAAATATACTGCTGAGCAGCAGGTAAAAATATGTGAATGTTAAGCAGCAGGCAATATGATACATATTAAAGCTGAACAGAGGATTTTTTTACTGAAAGTTACGATAAAAAGAAATGCAAATTTTTTAACCTCCTTCATTTTCCTCCGGGACACCAGCTAATATATCCTTTGAAATTAACTGTTGGATGTTAGTATAGGAGGCGAAGACAATATTTAACTCTCAGCTTGTTATCAAGAAACTGCTTCATAATGGATTTTCCGCTTGGCTGCTTATAAAAATGTTTGAATACAGGTATTTAATTTATCTAAGCTAAAACTTGTCAAGGAATTGAAGACAGGTTTAAATTTGTGCTCCATTACTACAGTTATTTTAAAAAATGATGGTGTATAGTTTGCACAATGCATTAATCAAAAGATTGCTCTTTGCAGTTAGACAATCTACTTTACTGATACAATGGGTATAATTTGTTACCAGAACGCTGGAATATAGTAAGTTGATTGAGTCTGTGCATATCTTAAAATAATATAGTAAGTTGATTGAGTCTGTGTATATCTTAAAATAACAGAAAACATATATGTATACTTATTAGACAGTTTTCTACCAATATACATTTTTAATCTGCAGTTTATCCCGTATTTTACTGTACCATATATTACTTATATGTTTATACATTTGCTTATTATTCCGCATTTTACTGTACTGTAAATTATGTATTTATTCATACATTTGCTTATATTAAGTATTCCTTTATTTCAGATGAAGTGGAGTGGAAAATGCCTTGTATCACTCTACCTTCCCCGCTGCGACCCATTCTACCCTCTCGATTAAAGCGGCCATTGTGAGCAGGGGGAAAGATCTCTCCTCTCTATTGGTTGTCCTTCATTGTCTCCGCTTTTCGTTAATCATTTACCGATGATGTAATAAGCGAGCTTGAATTAATTAATGCATGTTGCGGGGGAAGTGGAGTACTCTACAAGAAGCTTAACCGTCCATCTGGTCTGCAAGCAACCGCTGTTCCCTTGACTGTTTTCCTTTCTGCGGTGTAAGTTATGCTTTCCATAATATTTTTTTAATACCTTTTTATCTCAGTATTCCATCTACATTTTGGAAGTGACTGGGCATTTCTGCTTAATCTTCCGATCAGCACGTAACTATATGAAAATCTTATTTTCCATATTCTGCTTAACAACAGATGGAAATATTAAATATCTATTTGATTTTTTGTGGAAATATGTACAGTAATTGTATAAGTTCTTGACCAGGAATAAACACATCGAAACTAGGTAATTTACTGTATTTTATTTTGCTTATTTACTATAACAGACAGTTAACTATAGTTATATTTTGTGTTACAACTGAAGACGGAACACCGCATTACAAATATTTATTTATTTTGAAAAATTAATATGGTTTTTCCTCACAATTCTATATCCCACGCACGTTTTTCATCACAAATCAAGCTGGCTTTTCAATTTCAAGAAAGTATACATGTGAACTCAGAATCTGAAATTTTATAGAGAGAGAGAGAGAGAGAGAGAGAGAGAGAGAGAGAGAGAGAGAGAGAGAGAGAGAGAGAGAGAGAGAGAGAGATAACATATAAAGCACTTCACCTTCTCTCTTGTGAATGTCAGGAATTCTAATTTAAGTGTAACCGTCGCCTACGCAAATTAGGACCCACGAAAATTCAGACCCATGATTTGGTTTCAAGAGCCAACAGATTGGAAAATGTTTTTACAATAACAGAAATTGTTTCCTAAAAGATCATTGCTTTTCTGTAATTAGTAATTCACTGCGAAATTCTATAACTACAGTTTTTTATGTAACAAAAGTCAACCTTGTCGGCTTGTTGTTATTTCTTTAGATAATTCTAGTGCAGCTGACCCTGTTACTTTGTACCTTAGCAACACGATGCATCCTTTTTCAGCTTCTCAAGTATGTCCTTTGAGACAAGCAAGGCTTTTGGACCCCTTAAGACAAGAAAGACCTTTGGGCCCCTTGAGACAAGAAGGGCCTTTGGGTCCCCTTGAGACAAGAAAGACTTTTGGGGCCCTTAAGACAAGAAAGACTTTTGGCCCTTAAGACAAGAAAAACTTTTTGGCCCCTAAGACAAGAAACACTTTGGGTCCCTTAAAACAAGAAAGACTTTTGGGTCCTTAAGACAAGAAAGACTTTTGGGCCCTTAAGACAAGAAAGACATTTTGGCCATTAAGACAAGAAAGATTTTTGGGTCCCTTAAGATAAAAAGACCTTTGGGCCCCTTGAGACAAGAAGGGCTTTTGGACCCCTTAAGACAAGAAAGACATTTAGGCCCCTTAAGACAAGAAAGACTTTTGGGCCCTTAAGACAAGAAAGACTTTTGGGCCCTTAAGACAAGAAAGACTTTGGGTACCTTGAGACAAGAAGGGCCTTTGGGCCCCTTAAGACAAGAACGACTTTTGGCCCTTAAGACAAGAAAGACTTTTTGGTCCCTAAGACAAGAAACACTTTTGGGTCCCTTAAGACAAGAAAGATTTTGGGCCCTTTAAAACAAGAAAAACTTTTGGGCCCCTTAACACAAGAAAGACTTTTGGGCCTTTAAGACAAGAAAGACTTTTGGGCCCCTTAAGACAAGAAAGACCTTTGAGCCCCGTAAGACAAGAACGACCTTTGGGCCCCTTAAGACGAGAAAGACCTTTGGACCAGATATCATCTTTCCACAGTTACTTACAGAGTTTTGAATGAACTTGCTCAGGCATATGTCTCGTTTTTTCCCCTTGAAACTGGCTCACTCACATCTCTGCCAACGAGAGAGTAACAGCTCTAACCATTTTCAATTACTAAAGCATTGTTTCTGCTTCTACTAAAGATAATTTTCTAAACTCATCTGAAACCCTTGAGAACTTAGTTTTTTTTTATTATCTGTAACGGTTCTGTACACCATGAGCAACTGATGAACTTTGAATTTACCTTATCACATGTGAGGAAGAGCTTGTTTTGCTTTGTTTTTCATACTACATGTTTTGTGCAGATTTTTGGGAAAATTTTACCCAAGTTGGCCTCGTGACTTTGGTATAAATCCGGATGTGGATTACGGATTTTTTTGAGGTGGGGTGGGGGGGCGAAGGCCTGGATTCCTCGGCCTTGGTTCATGGTTGCAGCCTCCGAACTCTCTTGCTTAAATTTAGTTTTTCTATCTCACTTGATTGAGTATTTCTTCTACACCTGACGTAACTTTTAGTGCTGACCTCCTCAATGATCTGCACTCTCTCGTACCCGCTTTCAAAAGCTATCTTATCCCAGCCGCCGTTGTCAATATGAGTTAATTCTTCACAAAACAGCCTCCATTTTCAGCCCTTTTCGGGATCACAATGTCATCCTGTTTGGTCTGTGTGAAGCTAGTAATGCATGCCTGGATAGTATCTTTGAATGGGAAAACCAAAGCTTGATTTGTCTTAAAGGTTCTGAGAGAAGTTCCGTTCTGTCTTCTAATAATGCCCCGGATTTTAAAAATTCGAATCTGCTGATTTAATCTTAATTTGTGTTTACATGTAAATAGTAGCAGAACTTTGAAAAATAATTTTATGTTATATCAATAATAGATATACCTTTTCCAACAACATATAATTATATACACTATTTTCCTGTGTCCAGCAGTTGATCCTTAGATTCGTTTTCAAGTATTGCAGAAAAGAAAGATTACAGCAGAAGGTAAAGCCGGGAACAAACAAACGAACTTACATACAAGATGAACAAAAGAATAAATTAAAATGTGAAGCAAGAGATAAATAACCACACACATAATATTACATAAACAATGCAAGAATGGGCAAATTAATAAGCAAATTACTGAAAAGAGTCACAACAAAAATATAAAGAAACAAGGTCAACAAACAAACAAAAGCAAGAAAACTATGACACAACGTAAACTCAATGCGACTCTCTCTCTATGAAATATGACTGGTTGTAAAATGCAAAACTGCGTTCGGCCGGATATGGTTAAAATATTCGTATTAAACTGGTGTTTTCCTTTCTCTTCTTCTTGGGCTCTCTCGCCGAAATGAGAAATTAAAACTACAATTTGTATCCGCGCAGACATTCTCTCTCTCTCTCTCTCTCTCACTGAAATATAACTGACATTCAAATGCAAACTTGCCTCTGTACACCTACAGCTACGGTTAAACCGTTCATTTTGACTCTCTCTCTCTCTCTCTCTCTCTCTCTCTCTCTCTCTCTCTCTCTCTCTCTCTCTCTCTCACCGAAACATAACTGACATTCCAATACGAACTTGCATCTGTACACCTACAGTTGGAGTAAAACCCTTCATCTTTCTCTCTCTCTCTCTCTCTCTCTCTCTCTCTCTCTCTCTCTCTCTCTCTCATTCACCGAAATATGAGTAACCGTGAAATGCAAACCTGCATCCCATCCCAACAGATACAGCTACAATAAAACACCTGCGCTTTAAATTGTCAGCGATACAGGTACTTTATCCCCTGTGATTTTTCACCAGTCCCGTTGCGAACTCGACCCAACGATGCCTCTGGATTTACCTGCGCTCTGCTCTGGTTTGATGCTCTGTGATATTTCTAACGAATGGGGCTCTCGGAATTATGGCATCCGTTGCCTGTAGTAACGAAATTTTTGGACCTTTTCATTCTGACTGTTAGCTACATTACTGCTTTCAGTGTAGCTGGCGTTGCTCTCTACACTTACGAATTTATTTTACCTTTTTTTTTGCATGACTGTTATTAACATGACTACTTTCATTGTGAGTATATTTGCTGCCTAAAGTAACGGATTGTTTCCACGATGTTATTGCTGCTGTTATTAACATTTCTGTTCTTTTTTGTTCGTGGCCATTATTGTTGGTTAATTTTGTGATTAATGTATGTACAGCACTATATGCCACTGCAATTTCCATCAATTACTGTTATTTGTGTAGCAGAAGTAGTACATAAGGTTTGGCTTGGCAATAAATAATAGTACGAATTAATTCGAGAAAATGGACACTAGTGAAAATGGTCGTATGACATCGTTTTTCTTTATGTTTCTGCCGTTATGAAAACCACTTGCTGCTGAATGAACCTTTACAGTGACAACGTTTTATTAATATTTTTGCAAAAACAATTTATGGCAGTTTACTTTATTAAAAAGCTAAGAAATCACTCAGTCTAAAATTTCCTATGGTGATTTGTTTCGATGTAAAAATTACGAACTCATAAATAATTTCATACAAGCTTTTTCGGTCTCTTCATGCTTACAAGCAGGGGCGAACAAGCTAGCTTTAGAAAAGGATTGCACAGATCAAATATTTGCTTCGAAATTTCAGTGTGCAGAAGTGTACGGAATTTAAAAGTCCCTTTCAGATGGCTATTGTTGATGACGAGAAGGCATTTGACGTTGTCTGCAGACCAATATTTAGGAAGATCTTGGATCACTATGACATTCTAGTTAAATATGCAAAGCTAACTGAAATAGTCCAAAAACGAATTAGACTCGAAGTTATTGTTGACGGGGGTATAGTCAGGTGATTTTTGATTACACACAGGGGTGCTCCAAGGGTGGTCCACGCAGTTGAAAGAACCACAAGTTTAGGTTAAGGGAAGAATCACGGGGCGGTGAGATGATATTCGAGGCTAAGGACAGGCCCTCGAGACAGAGGGGGGAAAATAATTACTGGATAACTAAGGAAGACCCAAGAGATTCAGAACGATTAACACAGCGATCCTCCAAGAACGAGGATAGATATGCAAAGATGTATACAGAAAAGTTATAGACGAAATAAGACACAAATACACAGACTTTGTATGTCATATAGATGAAACAGGACACAAATACACAGATATGTCACACAGATGAAATAGGACAATTTGTCATATCACACAGATGAAATAGGACACAAATACACAGACTTTGTATGTCACACAGATGAAATAGGACACAAATACACAGACTTTGTATGTCATACAGATGAAATAGGACACAAATACACAGACTTTGTATGTCATACAGATGAAATAGGACACAAATACACAGACTTTGTATGTCATACAGATGAAATAGGACACAAATACACAGACTTTGTATGTCATACAGATGAAATAGGACACAAATACACAGACTTTGTATGTCACACAGATGAAATAGGACACAAATACACAGACTTTGTATGTCACACAGATGAAATAGGACACAAATACACAGACTTTGTATGTCATACAGATGAAATAGGACACAAATACACAGACTTTGTATGTCACACAGATGAAATAGGACACAAATACACAGACTTTATGTCATACAGATGAAATAGGACACAAATACACAGACTTTTTGTCATACAGATGTCATACAGATGAAATAGGACACAAATACACAGACATTGTATGTCATACAGATGAAATAGGACACAAATACACAGACTTTGTATGTCACACAGATGAAATAGGACACAAATACACAGACTTTGTATGTCATATAGATGAAATAGGACACAAATACACAGACTTTGTATGTCATACAGATGAAATAGGACACAAATACACAGACTTTGTATGTCACACAGATGAAATAGGACACAAATACACAGATATCGTATGTCGCATAGATGAAATAGGACACAAATACACAGACTTGTATGTCACATAGATGAAATAGGACACAAATACACAGACTTTGTATGTCATATAGATGAAACAGGACACAAATACACAGACTTTGTATGGTATATAGATGAAATAGGACACAAATACACAGACTTTGTATGTCATACAGATGAAATAGGACACAAATACACAGACTTTGTATGTCACACAGATGAAATAGGACACAAATACACAGACTTTGTATGTCACATAGATGAAATAGGACACAAATACACAGACTTTGTATGTCACAGATGAAATAGGACACAAATACACAGACTTTGTATGTCACACAGATGAAATAGGACACAAATACACAGACTTTGAATGTCACACAGATGAAATAGGACACAAATACACAGACTTTGTATGTCATACAGATGAAATAGGACACAAATACACAGACTTTGTACGTCATATAGATGAAATAGGACACAAATACACAAACTTTGTATGTCACACAGATGAAATAGGACACAAATACACAGACTTTGTATGTCACACAGATGAAATAGGACACAAATACACAGACTTTGAATGTCACACAGATGAAATAGGACACAAATACACAGACTTTGAATGTCACACAGATGAAATAGGACACAAATACACAGACTTTGTATGGTATATAGATGAAATAGGACACAAATACACAGACTTTGTATGTCATACAGATGAAATAGGACACAAATACACAGACTTTGTATGTCACACAGATGAAATAGGACACAAATACACAGACTTTGTACGTCATATAGATGAAATAGGACACACATACACAGACTTTGTATGTCATACAGATGAAATAGGACACAAATACACAGACTTTGTATGTCACACAGATGAAATAGGACACAAATACACAGACTTTGTATGTCATACAGATGAAATAGGACACAAATACACAGACTTTGTATGTCACACAGATGAAATAGGACACAAATACACAGACTTTGAATGTCACACAGATGAAATAGGACACAAATACACAAACTTTGTATGGTATATAGATGAAATAGGACACAAATACACAGACTTTGTATGTCACATAGATGAAGTAGGACACAAATACACAGACTTTGTATGTCATATAGATGAAATAGGACACAAATACACAGACTTTGTATGGTCATATAGATGAAATAGGACACACATACACAGACTTTGTATGTCATACAGATGAAATAGGACACAAATACACAGACTTTGTATGTCACACAGATGAAATAGGACACAAATACACAGACTTTGTATGTCATACAGATGAAATAGGACACAAATACACAGACTTTGTATGTCATACAGATGGAATGACACAAAAACAGACTTTGATGTCACAGATGAAATAGGACACAAATACACAGACTTTGTATGTCATACAGATGAAATAGGACACAAATACACAGACTTTGTATGTCATACAGATGAAATAGGACACAAATACACAGACTTTGTACGTCATATAGATGAAACAGGACACAAATACACAGACTTTGTATGTCACACAGATGAAATAGGACACAAATACACAGACTTTGTATGTCACACAGATGAAATAGGACACAAATACACAGACTTTGTATGTCACACAGATGAAATAGGACACAAATACACAGACTTTGTATGTCATACAGATGAAATAGGACACAAATACACAGACTTTGTATGTCATACAGATGAAATAGGACACAAATACACAGACTTTGTATGTCACACAGATGAAATAGGACACAAATACACAGACTTTGTATGTCATACAGATGAAATAGGACACAAATACACAGACTTTGTATGTCACACAGATGAAATAGGACACAAATACACAGACTTTGTATGTCACACAGATGAAATAGGACACAAATACACAGACTTTGTATGTCATACAGATGAAATAGGACACAAATACACAGACTTTGTATGTCACACAGATGAAATAGGACACAAATACACAGACTTTGTATGTCATACAGATGAAATAGGACACAAATACACAGACTTTGTATGTCATACAGATGAAATAGGACACAAATACACAGACTTTGTATGTCACACAGATGAAATAGGACACAAATACACAGACTTTGTATGTCATACAGATGAAATAGGACACAAATACACAGACTTTGTATGTCACACATACAGATGAAATAGGACACAAATACACAGATATCGTATGTCTTAGATGAAATAGGACACAAATACACAGACTTGTATCACATAGATGAAATAGGACACAAATACACAGACTTTGTATATCATATAGATGAAATAGGACACAAATACACAAACTTTGTATGTCATATAGATGAAATAGGACACAAATACACAGACTTTGTATGTCACATAGATGAATAGGAAATACACAGACTTTGTATGTCACAAGATGAAATAGGACACAAAGTTTGTATGTCACACCAGATGAAATAGGACAGGATTAGACTACACAGACTTTATATGTCACATAGATGAAATAGGACACAAATACACAGATATCGTATGTCAATCTGATAGAGAAAAAATACAATAAAAACATTAAGAAAATAAAACACAGAATTTGATAGACAGACTTCATAACAATGGGCTAAAAAATCTAAAATTCAAAGATGAACCGGCATACAAAAATATTTCTGACGACAAAAGACATGCAAAAAGATGGACTTTCCACAAAGACTTCAGAATTAATATATTCAAGTTTCACAGACGAACCCGGTGAAAAAAGACGCCAGAAGTGTTTGCGGACCAAAAGTAAAATATAAATAAACACAGACAATTTGTACAAAAATTTACAGACAAAAATGCTTTCTGCCAGGACTTTGCAAAAAAAAAAAAAAAAAAAAAAAAAAAAAAAATTCTGGGCAGTAATAGAATTATGTATTCAGTCATTACATTTAACATATGAATTCACAGACGAACAGATGTAAATAAAAGCCACACATACAGACAGACATCTAAACAGACAGATACACAGACTTTGTATGAAGCTCGTTAAAGATACAGTCACACAAAGCCAGAAAAAGGCCAAGTTTGAGAGTCTAACAAATACACAGACTTTGTATGTCTCACAGATGAAAAGGAAAAGGTTCAGTTGAATCCAAATAATGGACAGTTGGAATCAAAATACACAGAAGGTAATGGAAGAAGGAATAAAATTCTGACAGAATATGTATGGAAGATGAAATACATGACAGGAGAGCAAGAGGAGAGAGAGACTTTGTAGAGAGAGAGAATGAATAAACTGTTAGGCAGATGAAATAGGACACAAATAGAGACAGACTTTGTATGTCATACAGATGAAATAGGACACAAAGAGAGAGAGACTTTGTATGTCACACAGATGAACAAATAGGACACAAATACACAGATATGGCCCAGGTCCCTCAGTGTCACATAGATGAGTTGCTAACGCATCACAAATCACAGACTTGTATGTCTGGGATCACATCTTAGATGAAATAGGACTTATTCAAACACACAGACTTTGTATGTCATCAGAGATGAAACAGGACATTGAAATACACATTAACTATGATTAATGGTATATAGATGAAATAGGACACAAATACACAGACTTGCTCTTTTTGTAATTTTAGTTCCATGATGTTTTGAATTCCTTCTAGGACACAATTACACATGACTTTGTATTTCAATACTAGATGAAATTTAAGAATTGGACTTTCCCAAAGTCAAGGTATATAACTTTTCTATTCTAGCTGTAAATGACCTTTGAGCTGATTAACAGCTCTCTTTTTAGGGCTGGTCCGATATTATATTATATTCTACACAGACGTACGTTTTTATAATGTGTGTTCAGATGAAATTGTTTTGACGGAACAAATACACAGATATTTTCAATAAAATTCAATTTGATGGAGCATAAAAAAATACTATTCAAAAACATTAAGAAAATAAAACATCAGTGATTGTCTCAAAGTCCTTTATATGCATTTACACCCACTTTATCACCAGAGTTCATTAACAAATTTATCAGAGTTAAAAAATCTAAAATTCAAAGATGAACCTATCTTCATACAAAAATATATCTGACTTATTCAAAAGACATCTGCAAAAGATCTTACTTTCCTTAACAAAGACTATGTCAGCAATCATAATCATAAACAGTTGCAGCTAACATCGAACCTGTGTACACCGGAAAAGACGCTTCATCCGATTTCTCATGTTTGCAATCACTAAAAGTAAAATTCTTTTATAAATAAATGTTATGAACAATAATATAATAAAATCATGTCAAAAATTTGCAAATCAGATAAAAAATGCTTTTTCATTTATCGTATTTTTATATAAAAAAAAAAAACTAAAAGTTGGGTTTGTAGAATTTTGTACAAAACCAGTTGAAGGTCAATTAAATTAAAAAAAAACATAACATTAATAAAATTAGATGTCAGACGAACAGCCGGAATTTGCCTCTAGTCTTGACCACTTTTAAAGTAGAAGTAACACATCCAGACAGACATCATAAAAGACAGACTGATCAGACAGTCTTAACAAGTAACAGAATTGCGATTGAATGAACCTGGGCGTTAACAAAGAAGGTACTCCATCTTTGTCTGAATGGTCATTTCATTAAAGCCTGAACAATATCAAGTTTGAGATATCTAATCTGATAAGTATTCAGTATTTTCATCTCTTATTTCTCTCATTATCTCATTGTCGTTTGCCCAGAAGGAAAAGGTTCAGTTTATATCTTTCTGCTAATAGGTTATATTTCCTTTTTTCAGTTAATCTCCTTCAATTCTTAGAGGGAATCTACTCTTATTTTATTCATCTTTTTGCATATGAATAAAAATTTTAGGGTTTTGCTTAATATTTTGTAGTGTCGTTTCTTCTAGGTTCCAGAGAGAGAGAGAGAGAGAGAGAGAGAGAGAGAGAGAGAGAGAGAGAGAATGAACAAACTGTTAGGCAAAGGAGAGAGAGAGAGAAAGAGAGAATGAACAAACTGTTAGGCAAAGGGGAGAGAGAGAGAGAGAGAGAGAGAGAGAGAGAGAGAGAGAGAGAGAGAGAGAGAGAGAGAGAATGAACAAACTGTTACCCTCCCTCCTGTGAAGGCACTACGAATGAGAAAACAAAAGAATAAACCCATAAAAAAAGAAAACTATCAAAGGCTAAAAACGATCCAGGAAGATATAGAACTGCAACGGAGCCGGGTGCCCGGAGATAAGAATAAAATAAGGCATAAAAACGACACCGAAATGATAATAACCATTTTCTTTTTTTCCTCCCAACTAACGGGGAGCTATATTTCACGCCCTTTCGTCTCCGGTTTTTATTCCTCCTGACATCTATGGGGGCTCTTATCTCGCCCTCGCTACAGTTTTTGTTAACTCGCCCTCTCTTTATGTTGCCCCTGGGACCGTATCGTATATTCACTTTTCCTCTTTACATTCGTTTCCCACTTCGTCGCCATGTTTGTTGGCTCTCAGGGTGGGAGGGGGACTGTGACACGGGTTTCCTTTATGTTTATCCTTTTGTGTAATATAAAAAGAGGTGTACTGTACTGTCCGGTGTGTCAGCAGATGTCTATATTAAGAGAAAGTCTTAGAAAATAAAGAGTGGTCAATTGTGCCACCAATAAAAGGAAGATCGTTGAGAACATTTCCCAAATCTTGTGCTAGTTTCAGATACTTTGAGAACAGAATTTTCCAAAGACTGGTGTTGTCAAGCCTTGTTAATGTTACCTGACCAGCAAGAGTCAAGGGATAATGCAATCTTCGGTTCAATATCAGTGTGCTGTTGGCTTAGTCACTAGAATTTCTCTAGTTCCTTTTCCACACACATATACCTTCTCTCTCTCTCTCTCTCTGTAAGAAATGCATTAATATGCAGTTCGTACATTCATTCAGGAGGCACAATACTGATATATTTTTTTATATATATTCAGTAAGCTTTACGTCCTGAAAGTCCCTAAGCGGAATAAAATTTAAAAATAGAAAAAATAAACTAGGTTGCACCTTGATAAAGAACCGATAAAAGAAGGGTGTGACCCCTTTCGGTAGTGATCAGAAAGGTGATGATGAATTCATCTGGGACATGAACAGCACTAAATATAACCCTCCAGTCGGGATGTCCAAAAGTGTTGACTGCCGACGGATGAGAATGGACACGTGCTTCTCAATCAGTACTGCTTCAGAGAACAATATTTTGGTTAACATCTGCGGATGACAAGCTACCGGCAGGATGAAGCTGACAATAGAGGCTCACCACAGAGGAAAATCCAAGGACACCTGATTCGCTTCCAGGCTGGTCCAGACACTTTTTGCAGGTAATAAGTAAACGAGGATGAGACACTGGTTTGCCAGTTTGAGCCTGAATCAAAGCTTCAAAGCAGGCAATGGAAAATTGAAGTTGGGTCCGTCGAAAAGGTGACGGAATTAGTGTTTTGCAAATTTGAGTTTTGAAAGTGTTTCTATGATAGACTTCTTCGAAAATGGTCAGACCATTAACAAGAAATATTATACATCGGAAATAAGCCATCTAATAAAGCAATCAAAACAAACAAAAGGTATAAACGGGATTGCTGTTGCTTTAGGGCAATGTATTTGCACGACCAATGCTGGTAGCAATGGCTGAGGCTTTGAACTGTGGATCAAGTGCCTTAGAGCTAGTGGAGACAGTAGGAAAAAAAAAATTTAAATACAGCTTTTCCTGTGAAATCTTCTGAAAAGCTCGAGAGCGTTTCAAATGATCCTGTTTGATCTCCTAATGCCGTAGATTTATCTTGCTTAAAATCTATGATCAGCTTTGAGTATCCAAGGGATTAAAGTCACAGTTTCTTATGCAGCTATTCATATTTTGATTTCCGTTGACGAAAACCCAAAAATTATTGCTTTAAACATTTATTTTTCTGTTGCCTCTACCCCTCATCTATATAATCCGCGCAACTGTCCCCTTCAATATTTTTACATTGCACAATTTTTCATAGCCCCCCACAAATCATGAAAAAAATATTCTTTTGGTTTCAGAAAATCCATTAAATCTCTTGACAAACTTCATTCGAGTGCCGCTGGTTTAGGGAAAGTTTTGCTATCAAATCCTGTTTTCCACCAAACTTCACAGATTTACTGTTCTCTTAATAAATATTAAAACTGAGCATTAGCAAGCTGGAGACAAAAACTGATATCTATTATATATATATATATATATGTGTGTGTATATATATATATATATATATATATATATATATATATATATATATATATGTGTGTGTATGTGTATATATATATATACAGATATATATAATATTTATATATATATATATATATATACATATATATAATTTATATATATATATATATGTGTGTGTGTGTGTGTGTTTGTGTGTATGTTCTCAATACCATTAAGCCAGTGAAATACAGAAAGAGAGGTAATTACTTTAACAATCAACAAGAGTGACCGCGCATATGTATAAATTGCACATACACATTCACATGCGAGCACTTATTCAAGCGTGTGACAAACGATAATCCTACCGGCTATACCAACACCAAAACAAAGAAGTAGAAAGCCAAAGACAATGAAACAAAAGCTACGAGTACATCGCAATTCATAGTATGACGAAGTACGCGGGGTCCCCCAAAATCTCTTTGAAACACGGTTTAATAACAATGAACCGAAGGTGCTGCATTTGAGGCCAACGAGCAGTAACTGAAGATCGAGGGCAGGTGGGCCACGATTTATGTTGGCAGAATAAGGAATTGCAAAGGTAACTGCCTAAAACGTCTGCTGACGAGAAGAATGGCAAAGTGAGTTCGACTTCCAAAAATAGTCGATAAAGTGAGTTCGACTTCCAAAAATAGTCGATAAAGTGAGTTCGACTTCCAAAAATAGTCGATAAAGTGAGTTCGACTTCCAAAAATAGTCGATAAAGTGAGTTCGACTTCCAAAAATAGTCGATAAAGTGAGTTCGACTTCCAAAAATAGTCGATAAAGTGAGTTCGACTTCCAAAAATAGTCGATAAAGTGAGTTCGACTTCCAAAAATAGTCGATAAAGTGAGTTCGACTTCCAAAAATAGTCGATAAAGTGAGTTCGACTTCCAAAAATAGTCGATAAAGTGAGTTCGACTTCCAAAAATAGTCGATAAAGTGAGTTCGACTTCCAAAAATAGTCGATAAAGTGAGTTCGACTTCCAAAAATAGTCGATCACATGAGAGAAAAATTCAGTGAATTTTTCTCTCGTGTGATCGAGGATTTTTGGAAATCGGATAGCTTAATTTAATTATTTGCCTATTTATTTATTCGTATATTTATTTATTTACTTATGTATTCATCTGTTTACTTATTTATCTTAATTATACTTATTTATTTATTTACTTGTTTACTTATTTATTTAGCATCTGTCCTTACGAAACTTTGAAAAAATATTTTCTTTTCTTCTGGAAACGTTTCACAAAAGTCATCCTTCTGGAAACATGGCAAAAAACTTCGTCGTTTTGCAACGTTGTGAAAAAAAAGACGGTCTTTGGCAGTGTTCCCCAGAAGGTCCCCTGCGCAGAAAAAAGGTCCCCCCCCAAAAAAGGACGCAGGCTTTTCAAAGCATCGCAAAAACAATAACACCAGCGCACTGTTTTCTGTCAACGCTGTAAAACACGCAGACACTCACACAGAAATGAACAGTTAATACGATGGTGGATTTCCTACGAAGGAGAAGGGAAACGAATTTTTCATTAAAGGCGGTTTTGCAGTGTATCTATTTTTGCACATCTTTCAGAGCCACGCAACTAAATTTCTGACAAAAAATAAGTTTTTAGTTTTCTGTAAAAGAAAAGTATTGTGACGGCTTTGTCTGTCCGTCCTTACTTTTTCTGACCTCACATTTTCTGTACGCCCTCAGATCTAAAAAACTACTGAGGAGGCTAGAGGGCTGCAAATTGGTATGTTGACCATCCACCCTCCAGTCATCAAACATACCAAACTGCAGCCCTCGAACCTCAATAGTTTTTATTTTATTTAATGTTAAAGTTACCCATGATCGTGCGTCTGGCAACGATATAGGACAGGCCACCATCGGGCCGCGGTTAAAGTTTCATGGGCCGCGGCTCATACAGCATTGTACCGAGACCACCGAAAGATAGACATATTTTCGGTGGCCTTAATTATATTCTGTACGGAAAAATCGATTCCGCCAAGAAACTTGTTTTTTACTTGGTACAAAATTAAAAGCACGAACATGGCGACTCAAATATATCACTCAAAACAAATTGTAGCTGTATTAATCAAACTAAAATACCAACGAAGGCCGTTGTCTCCTAGATTCCCTTTAACGATGTTTTCACGCGTCTCTCATTAAACTGCAATAACGTTGATTAATCGTCCCATTTTTATAGGAAGCGGGACAATTAATCAACATCGTTACAAAAAATTAAAAACCTCGGACGGCGAATTACTGCCCCAACTGTCTGGAAGAAAATTTTTAGTTAGATAAAACTGTTTTTATTGACGTCTAATACATTATACCAATCTTTACCTTTATACTTTGGAAGCTTGAATTTCAAGTCAATGCCCCTGTGGGCTTGTTCCATATGAATAGGGAATCGTCTTCTGAATAATAATAATAATAATAATAATAATAATAATAATAATAATAATAATAATAATAATAATAATAATAATAATAATAATAATAATAATAATAATAATAATAATAATAAATTACTAACAGTGAAATTACTCTGTACTCCTGGAATCGTGGTTACTTACACGATGTTTCTGTCAACATTTCAGAGCTGATGCTTCCATTCCACTTTGTTCTTAACCCCAGAGAATGATATAACAAAGCATCTTGCTGTATAAATCAAACTGAGCATTGATAATGACGTTTGTTTGAAAAACAAGACAGATTTATTGCTACAGACTCCTAATCTCTTGCAGGGGTTCTGATTTATAGAAGTCGAGGAACACAGGTTGTATAAATGTTTAAATCAAGAGATACGTACATAAGAGTTCGGGGAACGGTGTGTCTTCGTGTCAAGACCTCTATAAATACTGCATTCATTCAGTGAAGGCAAAATACAATATTCTCCCAGACCCTCAGTTGTGATTCCTATTTTATCAAGACAGGAAATTTCGGGAATTACGTTGGAGGAAAAACTAGGAATTTTAACGTGTTCTTACTTATCCGTAATTGATTAGAGTGGAAACATATAAAGACATTCTCATTTAAGTAGTTTTCATACCATAAATAAAACAACAAACAAAAGATCACAGAACGACGCAAATTATGGAATAGAATGTGCAATCTAGGCCGAAGGCCAAGCTCTGGGACCTATGGGGTTATTCAGCGCTGAAAGGAAAAACTGAAAATAAAAGGTTACAAAGGTGTAACATGAAGAAAACCTCGCAGATGCACTGTGAAACAACTGTTAGAAGAGGGTGGAGTGTAAGATGGAAGAAAGAAGATGACTGGAGGCACAGTAAAAGCAATGAAAGGGGTTGCAGCTAGGAGCCCAAGGGACGCTGCAAGGAACCCTAAGTATTGCCTACAGTGCACCGCGCGAGGTGTATGTATATTATGTCCCAACGCACACCACCTTTGCTCATGCACGAACGCGTGTGCAAACATCATGGTGAAAAAATCTGGACTGCAAAAATGGAAAATTTCCCACCCGAATCCAAACCCGAAACCGTAAAAAGGTCATGAAATATTTGAGGGTCACCTATATGAAAAAGCAATCACCCCTCGCTATTCGAAAGAAAGAAGACGAAACGAAACGAGACGAGACGAAACGGCGTCGCAATACGAATCATTTTCGATCGCTTTCGGATTTGCATTCGGGCGCGTGGGCCGAAATAAATGTTCATTGTTCGTAACTTGTGTCGGATGAAACCTGCCACAAATCACACGCGCTGTTTGGGTGCGTCGTGTTCACTTCGACTGGAACAAACACCAAAACACATGAGATTAATGTTTATTCCGGCCCTTTAAACGAGTGCGGTTTAATTCGCTCGGAAATTCGACTCCACACGTCATGACCGCTTGGAAGCTGGATGTCAGGGCTTTATTATACAGCGGTTTTTATTTATTTATGTACCTAAAATACATGAAAATCTATTAAAAAACAGGGTTTTATTATACAGCTGTTTTTATTTGTTTACCTAAAATAAATAAAAATCTATTAAAAATTAGGGTTTTATTATACGGTGACTTTTATTTACTTATTTACCTAAAACAAATAACATTCTATTAAAACAGGGCTTTATTATACAGCGGTTTTGATTTATTTACCTAAAATAAATAAAAATCTATTTAAAAAATGGCTTTATTATAAGGCGGTTTTTATTTATTTACCTAAGCAAAATAAAAGTCTATTGAACAACAGGACTTTATTACAAACAGCGGTTTTTATTTATTTACCTAAACAAAAGAAAAATTTATGAAAACACAAGGCTTTATTATACAGCGGTTTTTATTTATTTATTTAACTAAACAAGAGAAAAATTTATAAAAAACAGTGCTTTATTATACAGCGGTTTTATTTATTTATTTATTTATTTACCTAGGCAAAATAAAAATCTATTAAGAAACAGGGCTTTATTATATACAGCGGGTTTTATTTATTTACCTATACAAAAGAAAAATTTATTAAAACACAGGGCTTTATCATACAGAGGTTTTTATTTATTTATTTACCTAAACAAAAGAAAAATATTATTAAAAAACAGGGCTTTATTGTATAGCTGTTTTTATTTATTTATTTGCCTAAACAAAATAAAACTCTGTTAAAAACAGGGCTGCATTATACAGCGGTTTTATTTATTTATTTACCTAAACAAAATGAAAATTTATTAAAAAACGTTTCTATCGGAGATAAATTGAAATAATATTCCAAGTTTTATTAGTAATATTTATCAAAACATTGCTGAGTTAATCTGGTCAGCATTTCACCTGTCCATCTATGTGCGTTGCTTTTCTCTTTGTTATTATCTGTTTGCAGAAATATCAATAATCATGGTTCACATTTAGATCTTCTCCTAAAACAAAAATACAGTTAGATTCTCTCTAGATGAAAAAGTGGGCGTCTTTGCTTGGGATAACATTTGAAATACTTGTGTTATTTACATGCAGAGACATCCTGCATTTGTTTTTTTACACGCATGCATTCCATTAAAAACCATAATTCATATTTATTTCTATTTCCGAGTTATTCATTATACTTCGAAACGTCTCTCTCTCTCTCTCTCTCTCTCTCTCTCTCTCTCTCTCTCTCTCTCTCTCTCTCTCTCTCTCCAGTTCTTCATAATTATGTTGAGTGAGTTCTGCAATGAATTAACAATAACTGCTTCCTACCATCACTATTGTTCTGAAAGTGTGAATTCTGAAAGTGTGATATCAACAAGTCTTGAGAACGTAAATTACTTTCTCTTTTTTTCACCCAGGGTGGAGAGCCACCAAGTCAATCATGTTAACAACATTGGACAGACGTTCCCCGTTATCTTACCTATAAATACTATTTTCAGAAATATACCACAAAAGATTGCCAGCAAAAAAATTAAAAATTCAAGCAGCAATATCACAAGACTTGATTGACCAACGTCTCCTCTCCTAACTCAATTTTTCGGCCAATCGCGTGTCGTGTCTCTAAGGGGACTGCGAGTGAAGAGATCATCTCGTTCGGTGCTGTCATATGTTAAAGCACATTTACTTAATAATTCTTGCTATTTTATATCTTAATACCCTTGATCTATTACTGATTCTGATTCCTAAGAGAGAGAGAGAGAGAGAGAGAGAGAGAGAGAGAGAGAGAGAAATCTTAACCAGAAGTTGAATGGAGGAAACTAGAAGGGAAGTCTTCGAGGTCTGACAGCTTGTTCATTATCACCTAAAATTAAAAATCATTTAATGACACGTGTTCTGTGAGATCTTAATTAAAATAACTAGATTTCAATGGGCTCCGTGAGGCCTCATAACAAAACATCGCCTAATTGGATGCAGAAGACACAATCATTACAATCAAGAAGCGCTAACAACATCCTTTGAAATATATTTACATAATATTGTACTGTAACTAACTTACAAATATGTTAATTCTATTGGTTAACAAAATTTCAAAAATTACCACCAATAGTGTTACTATGAATCAGTTGACCATCGCTGATCATGGTGTGCGCTCAAGTTATGCCACATAACGAGTCTCTCCTCTTTACACATTTTCCACCTCTCCTCCCCAACATCTTCACCCTCTCTCACTTTCAAGTCTCAGATCCTCGGTTCTGGGCACTTTCTCGTGATACACATCGTGTCTCCAGTATGTTTTCTTTTTTTCCAAGGGAACATTAAAGGGAAGACACTCTGAAACCGAAGCAACTAAAAGACAAACATTTCTTGGCAGCAAACACACACAAATTTAACCCTAAAACATCGAGCACAAGTTGTTCGCAACATTAAGGTGACCTTCAGAGAAGTAAAAAAAAAAAAAGTGGAAACCTTGTCGGTTTTAAATGAAATTTGGATTTTTCAAAGCCTTCCCTTTTTATTTTACTTTGTAACTTTTTAAAAGATACGTCATGTCAAAGTAGAGGGCAGGTCTATTATGTAGATGATCAGATGAGGTTATCGTCGAATTAAAAGTACTTGTTACTATGATTTAGGAGCATTACGTCAGCAAAGCGGCCAGTTTGTCGTTTCCTTGTGTATATACTAGTTGTATCTGTTATTTCTTCCTCTTATCGTACTATCTCATTCAGTGTTTTTCAGGTTATTCGTTCGTCTGTGAAATACATAAATTTTACTTTACCGAATATTTGTTAATCTCCTTTAATAATTCCTTTGTCTTCTAGCATTTGCGCATAGCTGCTTTTCACTTATTATTCACTCGCTTATTATTTGCTCTGTCCATACGTATAACATTGCAATAAAAAAAAAGGTAATTATGTACTGCAAAACTCCGGACTTTCCTTCAACTTGTCACCAATCAGCTTCTGGTTACGGTTAATCTAGCTATGGAAGCCCTGATGCCTTTGTTAGGTTCCTTCGTGAGAAGGTAAATAACTCAGTGTATGAAAAGAATCGTGGAAATATTGAAAGGAATGCTGATGAAAAGGAGTGCAAATAAAAAGGCGTGCTGGTACAAAGAGTTACTATGAAAAGGAGTACTGATACTAAGGGCAATATGACTAAGATGTTGTGAATTTGGCTACGTTGCTAAGAAGAGACTTAAACGGGACGTACTTCAAATTAATGTCCTTCCCTCGAAATCATTTTCACCGCAGCGATTTTTGGCTCTGGAATGTTTTTGTAATCAAGATAAAAAACAGGTAAAAAATGCGCCGAAGTTTCTTCGGAGCAATCGAGTTTTCTGTACAGCGTATAATGCTGTACGAAACTCTCAGCCGCGGCCCATGAAACTCTCACCTGTGTTGTTGGCACGTATAGCGGTGCCAGACACACAATCACGGCTAACTTTAACCTTAAATAAAATAAAAACTACAGAGGCTAGGGGTATGTTTGATGACTGGAGGGTGGATGATCAACATTCCAATTTGCAGCCCTCTAGCCTCAGTAGTTTTTAAGATCTGAGGGCGGACAGAAAAAGTGCGGACGGACAGACAAATAGCCATCTCAATAGTTTTCTTTTACAGAACTCTAAAAAGTCATCTGTATTACATGGAAAAAAAAATCCACCCAAAGAGCTCAGTTTACTGATCACAGAATAAAACGGACCATTTTATCTTGATATTTCACCAACGAAGCTCATAAATAGTCACGTACATCATAAAATCGAAAATGAACTTATCGACGAAAATGCACTGGGTAAATTTTCAAAAGGACTGAAAGGAATGGCAAGGTCCACAAAATTCACTTTCCTCCTCACACAAGAGAATGTAGGTCCGTAATCCACGAATATTTTGCAAAACTTTGAAAATGATTCTCCAGACTTCCTAGTCAATAATTCCATCCGACTTATCAACGAAAAATCAACATTTTTGTTTATTAAATGTTTTTACAAAAAAAAAGGAATTATACCTTATTAAATCAATCCTCTTCTTGTAATCTTATCAACAGGATTATATGAAAATGTTGGGGATTCTGTTTAACGGTCAAATTTATGACTTGAATATTGGAATGTATTCCAGCTTTATCTAATTAAAATATTGCCTAAACGGAGTTAAATGAATGTGTTATTTAAACCTCATTATTCCGATTGCAGGTATTCAGCAATGGCAACCACCCCCCCCAACCACCACACCTTCCCATCTAACGCCTCCTAGAGGGCTACGCTATACCGCCTTGAAAATATATACATACAAAAAAAAAAAAATTCTTTCCAGTGAAAATAAGTCAATCAGGCCTAATTAAATTTCAGTACTGCACGTAACTTCTGAAACTCCCCTCTCTCCTCTCTCTCTCTCTCTCTCTCTCTCTCTCTCTCTCTCTCTCTCTCTCTCTCTTTCTCTCTCTCTCTCTTGTGACGTCAGTTATTGAAAAAAGAAAAATAGTTCACACTACTTCACACAAACTTTATTCATTCGACCACTGTCTGTTTACCTGTCTGTCTATTTATCTGTTCTTTCTACGTAATGTTGCCCAATCATCAAACAAACATGGCGCTCAAAGGAAAGATTTCCGCTTTAATATAGAAAAATGGAATGAGGAAATTCAAAGACCGGAAGCAGCTGAAAATGGGAAAGACCATGCATCAATCACACTCTTGATGAAAACGGATTTGGAACTGATTACGGTGATATAATCAAAGATGATGAATGATTTCAAAGCCATGAAATTGCGTTTCTGTTGATCTAATACAGGGAGATGAAGGGAGATTCATCAGTGAATCTTTTCATTTAACTTTTTTCATTTTTTCATTGAAATGATTTCTTTGGTAAGTATAGTTACTTTACCCACAGTTGGTGGACGCGAAGTAACATTTAATCATTTAAATGTGCTGGGGGGGGGTGGGGTGGGGAGTCAAAGCGCCCTGATTCAAAAGAAACGTAAAGAATATGAAAAAATCTTACTTTTCAGTGATCTCATTTTAAATGCAGTCAATATTCATAATTAAATATGTTAAAAAATAGTAATATTATTATGTAGGATGGTACCTTTGAAAATTTAAAACTGGAAGGTACGAAAAAGATATTGTTTTTAAGATCTAATTGAAATTTATTTCATTAATCCCAAACCCCATTCCTTTGAAATAAGCTGAAAAAATATTAAATAAATAAATCTAAAACAATATATTCTCCATCTAAAATATATGCATCTAAACAAATGCTATAAACAAATTTAAAACATAACATTCTACAAAAAAAACTACATCTAAAAACAATATTCTAACTAAAACAACATGCGCAATAAATCGAGAGTTCTGGAAACATTCAGTCTTCGTGATCAAGATAAATAAGACCTTGCAAGAGAGTTCAGAGCTACAGAAAGCATAAAGAAAATAACTTCTGTTCCATGAATGTAAGATTTTCTCAGAAACCTTCGTCCTCTATCCTTCACTTGATTGGTTTTTTCAAAGATTCGCGATGTCGGAGAACAAAGGAAGATCTATTAAAAAGTTGTAAAGACGGCGTTTCCCAGGAGAGATAAAAATACGTCTGATCATTCTTTGGCTCCGCCGGCGATATTAGGTCAGCAGCGTTACTGTGTTGGGGCTTCAGTCAATTGTGAAAATCCCTTCGCTGCTCTCTCTCTCTCTCTCTCTCTCTCTCTCTCTCTCTCTCTCTCTCTCTCTCTCTCTCTCTCTCTCTCTCTAAATTTAAATCTTTAACATTCCTAACCCTTATATAATTTACTTTCGCTGTTGTACTTTTTCGATAGTACTTTTCCCAGTGCAATGTACAAACCTCAGATTGAGAAACTTAGTTTTACATCAAATGTCACCAATAACTCCTGTAACTCTGCTGTCCAACCAACTTCTTTCCCTATACATCTGCCTTTCAGTCCAGCCCTACAGTATATACGGCTCTCTCTCTCTCTCTCTCTCTCTCTCTCTCTCTCTCTCTCTCTCTCTCTCGTCTGTCCCAAAAGACCATCCACACCATCCTTCAGGATCCCAAGTCGCTAGAGATGTCGAGTTCTTGAGATGTTTATTTCGTTCCTACGTGGCCTGGCGTTGATGGGGGAGGAATGGGGAGATAAACTAGGTGTATATAAAGTGGGTAAGAAAATGGAACACTAAAGGTAGGAGGGAGGCTGAGGAATAAGGGAAAACAGTCGTACGCTACAGAAATAACATCAGTAGAGAGAAAATGTATTTGGCTTAAAAACTAGAGGAAAACCTTGAGACAGTAAGATGAATGAGAGAAACTTAGTATTAAGAAAGAACAAATGCACATGTGACGTGGCGAAACATCCATGCCTTGCCAAACTTTCATTTCTCCTTTCGCATATTCCTATCTCCATTTTTATTAATGTCAGTTTAGTTCCCGTCTATCTCCACCTTAAAAACACCTGCATATTTGCCTGTTTATCAGTTCTGCCGTACACACCTGTCCACTAGAAACCGCACAGTCTCAGACCCTGAACACCTTTATCAAAATCTCTAACATAATTTCCATAAGTAGAATTCTTCACCTGTAACTTAGCTCTTTGTCCACATCGAGTCTTAAGGAATCTACAATGAGAAGAAGTCCAGGCAAAAATTTTAATTAAATCCTTATTCTTATGATGAAAACAATACATTGGCTGTTTTTTTTTTTATCTGAAAAAGGTAAGATGCAGTGGAATATCTCAAGCAATTTCATGTGACTTAATATACAATTTCCGTGGAGGTTACATTCTCACTACATTTACGAAAATATTATATTACATAGTAATGATTCCTACGTAATGTAACTAAAATAGTTTCCACGGGTTTAGATCAACAAAGATCTGTCCAAAAGGCTCCTACAGTACAATTCTGTACAGATAAAAGGAAGTTCGAGTATAACGTTTCGAGCTTTTTATTTTCTCTAAATTTCTCCCACCAACTTAGTTTAATTTTAAAGGTTTAGATCTTCCATATACTATGAAAATAGACTTTGGAAAAAGCAATAAATTTAACAACCAGTTGACTGAAACTATGCTGGAATAAATTTATCCTGAATCAGAGACCACACAGCCTGCTTTTCCTACTTGCTTGGTGCCAAAAGTCTCATCATAAAAATAAATGTTCAGAATCTTTTTAGAATTTTTTTTGGAACCTGATTTGAGTCTCATGGGTGGCAATGAGATCCAAGAAACAAAAAAAAAAAAAAAATCCAGTTATACAGATTAATTTCACAAAAAGGACAGTCATAGTTATTGGATTATTAATTTAGCTTAACTAAGTTGCATAAAGGTGAACAAACTTTTAAAAGTTTTTTTGGAATGTGATTTGTGTCTCATGGGT